>NW_007727770.1:116902-118440 GCF_000696425.1 Galeopterus variegatus | reverse complement strand
TTACTTGAGTTAGTAATGTAAACAGAAAAGTATCTGAAGAAGGAAGAGTGGATAGAGGAATATTAACAGCAAACGAGAGGAAGATTGGGTAGGGATTGTATGCAGAAAGGGTGCACGCTATGAATTGAATGTCAACTCCAAAACTCATTGAAAATTGATTCCCCATTGTAACAGCATTAAGTGGGTGGGAAATCCAATTATGGCATTTAAAAGGTGGAGCTTCTGAGAGGTTATTGGATCATGAGGGCCATGTTCTCATGAATGAATTAATTCTTTCACGGAGTAATAGGTCAATGGTTTACTGGGTTGTCACAAGAGGAGCACTGGTGGCTTTATAAGGACAAGTGAGCACATTAAAGAGCTCCTGCTATGCTCTCCATGTAATACTCTGGTCACCACAGGACTCCGCAGAGACTCCCCACCAAGAAAAGNTGCTCTCCATGTAATACTCTGGTCACCACAGGACTCCGCAGAGACTCCCCACCAAGAAAAGGGCCCTCACCAGATGCACCCCCTGAACCATGGACTTTTCAGTCTTCAAAAATGTAAGAAATTAATTTCATGTCTTTATAAATTACCCAGTTTCAGGTATTCTGTTATCAGCAACAGAAAACAGACTAATACAGAAAATTGGTACCAAGAAGTGGGGTGTTGCTTATAACAAATACCTGAAAATGTGGAAGTGATTTTCAAACTGGGTAATGGGCAGAGACTGGAGGAGCAGGCTAGAGGAAGCCTAGTGAGGACTTGGAAAACAAGAAGACCAGAGAGCGTTTGAGACTTCTTAGAGATTGGTTAAATGATGGTGACCAGAATGCTGATAGACATGTAGACAGTAAAGGACATTCTGATGAGGTCTCAGATGAAAATGAGGAATAGCTTATTTGAAACTGAAGCAAAAATCACCCATGTTAAACAATGACAAAAAAGTGGCTGAATTGTGTCCATGCTGGAGCGCTTTGTGGAATGCAAATATTACAAGTTATGAACGAGGGAATTTAGTAAAAGAAATTTTAATCAACGAAGTATTCAGACAGCTGTAGGGCTACTTCTAATGTCCTGCATTGAATTGCAGAGGCAAAGGCATGACATAAAGGCAGAATTTATCATTTAAAGCAAAATAGAGGGGACACAATTGGAAAACTCTCAGCCTGGCTATAAACAAGTAAAAAAGTGTGATCAGGAATAGAAACAAAAGGTGTGACCCTCTGCTAAGGAACTAGTGAAGAAGGAATGGATCATCAAGAGAATGGAAAAAAGACTTTAGAAACGTTTTATATATCTTCAAGGCTACCCCATCCATCCCAGGCCCAGAGGCCTAGAACTACGGAATGGACTCAGCAAGCAGGCCAGCAGCACCTGCAACAGGCTTGCTGCCCAGGGCTGCCTCAGAAAGCTGCTCCCTGCATTCCAACACAGTACTCCTCAGCTGCTCCAGTCAGAGCTTCAACAACCCTTTTTTCAAATAATATCACATTCTGAGGTATTGGTGGTTAGGGCTTCAACATATCTTTTAAGGTGACACAATTGAACCCATA
>NW_007727770.1:111379-115973 GCF_000696425.1 Galeopterus variegatus | reverse complement strand
ATAACATATGGGGAAGTAATACCCATTATAAGGGGCACCATGTCCCGATGCTGCCGCCATCAAACCATGCTCATAAAAAGGTCTTGATTTAGTAATCTGATGTATGTATTTTGGGAAGTATGTATTTTGGGAAGTATGTATTAATTTTCATTTTGAAATGAGCCAATTCCATGTCTGATAATTTAATCCTATAAAGTATTCCAAAATATGTTAATATACAAAGATTTTAAAGGCAATTTAACTATGGCATTAAGAAATAAGTGTATCGCCTTAAATAAAATTGTTAAATACATTATGAGATTACTAATATGACAGATTTTGTAATCTTTAAAATTACAATTACAAAAAATATCATAAAGACACATATAGTATAATGTTAAGTGAAAAAAATATCATTTGCACACTATAATCACTACAGTTACAGCTCAAATAATAAATGGAAGGAAATACACCAAAATGTTTTGGAACAGTAGAATACTGGATATTTTTTCTTTGTACTTTTCTCCGTTTTACTAATTTTCAATGAAAACTTTAAGGTATTAAGAGACAAGTTATAAAATAAATTTTTGATGATTAACACAAATTATTTATTTTCGTTTAGCCAAAAAATCTATTTATTACACTTACCTATCTCAGTTTTTAAAACTTTAGATTGGATCTGGACATTGGAGGTCAAATCTTTTCTCACACTTCTGATGAGTACTTGTCACTTACCACAGAACAAAATGCTAATCATAGTCTACCATGATTGAATTGGGTGAGAAGATTTGTTTAAAAAACAATCACCTGGAGTATTTCAGAAAAGTAATCATTTCCTAAGTGAAAAACTGAGGAATAATTATGATGAAATTTGTCTGGATATGATCTTTCCCAAAAGAAAAATGAAAACAAAGATTTGTATACCTCTTTATCAAATACGTACCTATTTAGTTCTATCATTCAAACCACTGGGCAGATACATTAAATTGGGATTATATGCATCTACTAAAAATATATTTATCCTATAACTGAAATCAAATAAGAAATAAGTAAAAAAATAGTCTATGTCCACCCATACAATATACATCTAAATGTAGTTTATTCCTTTTTAAATAATTTTTGTTAAAGATATTCATGAACACAAAATAAATTAGTGCTGGTATAGGAAGTAGACATCTTTTGTCTTACTCTTGCCTAGATAGTAAATTTGTTGCCTAAGCACATCATTTTTTAATTCTCTAGATATATCATCAGATACTGACTCTCATTGTTCTTATTTCCTTACACGTTTACTTATTAATTTAGATTTGAAACATTAGTCATTGACTTCCTGTTACATGTGGTAACTGAGGTTTTGGACTCATTTTAATGTTCTTTACACACAAGGACACACAAACACACCCTTCTCACCCCACTTTGTTCCTTACAACATAGTTACGGCATGCTTTTGGTTAAGCTGGTAATCAATATTTACATTATAATGGCTATACAAATAAAATTTTCTGCTCAGTTGAAGAGTATATTATAATTCCTTCCTTTTACAATATTTTTCCCTATAAAGTTAATAACTCTCACTTTTTTATTTTCCTAGTTTTCTTTGTACAATTTACCAATTTTCCCAAATGCTCCAATGTTAATTAATATTTTTTCAAAGGAGTTAAGTATATCAGATGATATATAATTTCATTTTTTTTTTCCTTCACACGGGCCTCTTTTTTAGCCACCCTTTTCCTTGTTTTTCCACATTTATATGCAAGGGATTTTATATATATATCTCAAAAAAGATGGGTAGAAGAAAAATAAGTAAGGCATGGCTTTTCTTCTATCTGGTCAAAGCATAAATTGTGATATTTTATGGAAAGAGAAGAGATAGAGATAAAAGCAAAAGGAACTCTACTCAAGAGACTTTGGGCACTGCCACCCACTAAAGTGAAAAATTGTGACACAGTATGACATTGTTCTGGTGTTAGTTTATTCACTGTTGTATGGATAACTGAGTTTTCAGGTTTGGGAAACAATAGGAAATAAGTCGACTTCTTGCAAGGCATCAGCAACAATTCATACTATTTTCTTGAGTAGTTTTCAGACTACAGTACATAAGCAAATATGAGCCCTGACGGAGAATCTGAAAATAATGTCAAGAATTTCAAAAAAGACATGTCCTAACTTCCTCGGTTATGTATAAAGAGATAACACGAGTATTGATATTACGGTTAAAAAATCATCGAGCTATACAGACCTGGAGACATTTGGGAAATAAGATAAAACTGAAGCACAAGGCAACCATTTATTAGATTTGGGCACGTAAAAATCCTATCTAGGATGCTTCATTTTCTGGCAAAACGTTAAAGTAAATATTTGAATTGACACTTTTCCTTCCCTTGATTATTCCACTTAAAAAACCTAAATATGCTGACAAAATATTTTTTAATATAACTTCTTAAATGTATTAATGATTTGGAACTAAAGTAAGCAGTACTCAGTTAAGCAGACATTGAGGGCAAATGGCAAAACTGATGATGTGAAAACAAGAGTTTTCACTCCTGTGCAGCTTGGGAGAGTTAAAACAAAATTCAGACTAGCCTATGCAAGTTCTAAAACTTAGGAAATGCCTCCCCATAAAACCAAACCCCAAGAGGGTTAAAGAAATCCTCAATACAAATTTTTTTTCTCACATGGAGCTTATATTCTAATGAAGGGGAACAAACAATAAATAAAATAATATACAGTTTATTTAATGGTGATAGATACTACAGAGGAAACAAAGCAAGAGGGACAGGAAGTGTTGTGAAGTTGCCATGTTAAATAGCTTCATCAGAGACAGCTGGCAGAAAGATGACACTCGATAAATTACCTGAAATAGATAAAGTTACCCATGTGGATACCTTAGAGACATATTTTTCAGACAGAGAGACAGCCAGTACAACTTTGCAGGAGCCCCTGGCATTTTGGAGAAGGTAGAAGGCCAGTGTGGCTGGAAAGAGTGAATAAGCAGGTTAAAGAGGTTAACAGGGAACCAGACTAGGTAAGACCTTTGAAATGGGGTCAAAGGTCTTGAGGTTTGTCTTAGACAATCCCAGCTCACACTTGTTGGCACGTGTAATTTTGACTAGAGTTTTTTCTTATTTTCAAAAAAATCCCAATTGTGATGATAAATATATGGTCACTTTATTTGTAAAGCATTATAAAAATTTTTTTTTTCTTCTAAATAATAGTAAAGCCATTGGAAGATTTGAGCTGGTAAGTCACATGATTTGACATATATTTTAGTATGGCCTCTCTTTTTCTCTCTCTCTCTTAGCAAATAGAGTTAAGCAGGGTAAGGGCGGATATTTTTAGACCAGTAAGGAAGTACCAGGAAACTTCAAAAAGTTTGTGGAAAAATAGAATTGAAAGATAATACAAATATTTACATGAACTTTTTGAAATACCCTTGTATTGTGATTATCTAGGCAAACACTAATGGGACCTTGAACCAGAGAGATTTTGACATGAATGACAAAATGGGTCAGATTGCACATGTGTTTTGAAAATAAAAACAATGGAATTTAGTAGTATTGGATGTACAATTTTGAAAAAAAGAATTAAGTCAAAATTACTCTAAGATTATGCCTGATAGAAAGTGTGGTGTTGCCATTAACTGAGAATGGGAAGACTGAGAAGAACAGACTTGGAGGAGTAGACCATAAGTTCAATTTAGGACAAGATAAGTTTGTGATGACTGCAAATAGGCTGCAGGACATAGGGTATGGGTATGAGGACAGAGGACTCGACTACAAAAGTAAGTTGGAAGATATCGTCGTCTGGTTGGTATTTGAAGACATAGGATTGGATGAGATTTCCAAGCAAATGAGAGTGTATAGAAAATGAAAGTGGACCAAAGATTGAAATCTTGGATAGGTCAATGTTAATTATGCATATGGAGAAGAGTTGAGAAAGAGGCAGTGGGGCTTATAGAAAACCTGACAGTTGTAGTCACCAAAAAGCCCAGGCTGAGAAAGTCAAATAGGAGAACAATTAGAAAGGTTCATGAGAGATAATACGAATCTTCTTAAGAACTTTTTGAAGTACCTTTGTACAAGGTAGCAAATAAAATTCTGCTGACAGATTAAGTAAGATGAGGCTTAAGAACTGACTTCTAGATATCGTATGAATGTCACTGGTGATCTTGGCAAAACAGATTTTTAGAAGCTGTGAAGAAAAGGACTATCGAAGTCGATTCATGACAATGTGAGAAGAAAGCAACTGGCAATAATATAGGGAAAACTTTTGACAAGTTACACTAGAAAAGGAAAGAGTGAAATGGGATAGTAACTGAATGGGGAAGTAAGAAATAACAGAAATTTATACTGATGTGAAAAATCCAATAAAGAAAAAAAATTGATGTTTCAAAGTAAAGTGGGGACAGATATGGCTGGAGCTATATTCTTTAGTAGATATAATAAGATTAAATTAAAAAGCAAGTGAAGGAGCTGACAACAATGACATAGAGGTCAAAGTGCCATGTTTGCTATCAAGTGTACAGTCCTTGCGTTGGTTAGAGGATGATATATGTATTGACTTACTGTAGACTTGGATAAGTTATATAAGCATATTAAAATTAGATATTTTTTTT
>NW_007727770.1:108768-110469 GCF_000696425.1 Galeopterus variegatus | reverse complement strand
GGGGGGGGGGGGGGGGGGGGACATAGCCCAGCAGTATTTCATACACTTTTCTTTCCTTCATTGTCTTATTCTCTTCCTTCACTCCTGAATAAATTGTTTTCCTAAATTTTATGTTAATTTTTCTGTGCATGCTTTCTTTCATGGATTTTACCCTTTGTGTATGTATTCTAAGTAAGAGTATTTTGGTTTGGTGGGAGTAGGGCAAATCTGTAATCTAATCATAAACAATCATCTTCACACAGCATCACACAAAATTCATGTAATGTAGGTTCTATTATTACTAAATGTGTTTCTCATAATACATCAAAAAGTGGTTTTGAAAATTAAATAAGTTAATGTAGATGAAAAATTTCTATGAAGTACAACAGTCTGCCCAGTCAGTTCAGTTGCTTAGTGTATGGTGCTGATAACACAGAGGTCTAGAGTTTGCTCCCTGGACTGGACAGCTACCAAGATAAAAGGTACAATCAAATTATTTATTATTTTATACATTATTTATTATAATGATTAAGAAGACAAAAACAATGAAATGGCAAACTGTTTCAAGAATACTTAAAAATCTTCCCACTCTTAACCCTGACTCCACTGACAGTATCTACACTTAACTTAAAATGGGTTGGCTACATTTTCACAGACCAAGTGAGTAATTTTCTTAAAAAAAAAAAAAACATTTTTATGGAAGTGGACTGGAAATTCAGAAAAAGTCATGCCGAATGCTGAAAATGCACATGCTAAGATACAGGTGATTACTATAAACAGTAATTTTAAGTGTCTCATTTTTGATTAATAAGTAACAGGTGAGACTCATTGTTGTCCAGACATTCCTTCTATGGAAACTTAAGGAATGAGCAGCCTTGAGTTATTCTTGAGTGCCAGGTACACATGCCACCACCATATGTCATTATTACAGCAAGGCATCAAAACACTTTCTTTAATCAGAATTACCTAGATCTAGTTATAGTTATATAGTGTATATTGTTCCATAAAAGAAAGTCTCAACTTTCTACTCATTTTTCTACCCTCTTTTTGAACTTTATTTTGAGAAGTATTTTCTAAACACAGCCTTCCCTGTCTCTCTGTCAGATTTACCTTATTAGTCACCAGGCAGCTCTCCTGGGTACCTTTTACTTTAATACCTTTAATATGCGCATTATCATCCAAGAAGCAGAGTAATAAGTAATGAGTAATTATTAATAATACTGATGTCGGAGGTAGGGTCCGGGGGCCAATAGTTGGCCTCAACCCAACCTGTCCTCTTCCAACTTTCTTGACTCCACTACAGGAAAGAATTCAAGGGCAGAGTCACAGTAGAAAGTGAGAACACGTTTAATGTAACAGATAAGAGATACAGGTTCCACAGAGAGAGTGCAGCACAGCTCCAGAGATTGAGCAGGGACCACACCAAATTTAACCCAAAAGTAAGTTCAGTACAGATATCAAGTGTAACACAAAAGCAAGAAAAACATACCTTTGTTTGTACAAAGTGCAGGTTGGCTCAAGAGAATAAACAGCCACTTGGTGAAAGTAAGTTCCATACAAAGTATACGCACCTCAGCCAGCTAACTGCCAGTTACCCCCAGGAAAGTGAGCAACAACCCGCCTTCAGCTGGGATTTGGCTTTCATAGTTTCTCTACCTAAGGACTATTCAATTAAGGGGGTGGCTCTCAGTTATGTAACATTTAGTCTTGCACATGCTCAGT
>NW_007727770.1:89060-108429 GCF_000696425.1 Galeopterus variegatus | reverse complement strand
TTGGTGAAAGTAAGTTCCATACAAAGTATACGCACCTCAGCCAGCTAACTGCCAGTTACCCCCAGGAAAGTGAGCAACAACCCGCCTTCAGCTGGGATTTGGCTTTCATAGTTTCTCTACCTAAGGACTATTCAATTAAGGGGGTGGCTCTCAGTTATGTAACATTTAGTCTTGCACATGCTCAGTGAGTCTCTTCCTGGAGCATGCCCATTGGTCAGATCCTATCACATGCACCAGGCATATGCAAGAATATTCTGTGCTCACTATTAAGCATGCCAAACAATTGGATTTACATAAGCCAGCCTTTGTGGTCTCATTTTCCCTTGTTGGTGCTAAAAATAGGTTTAACTAGCAACAGTAACTTTACTCCAGGGCAGAACTCAGAGTAGGGGGCCTGAGACCTCATGGAGTGGGTGGAAACCCAGAGGCTGTGCTGGAACCTGAACCAAAAGAAACTGGGCACCTCCCATAACCATATAGTATCAATAATAATATTACGTGATACGTATAACATTTAAATCCTCCAATTTATGTAATAACTAAATGGGTGTTTGTTTAATTAGTAATTAATCAGTGTAGTAATTAACCCAGTGGATAATTCCAACTTTTTGTGCAGACTATCAAAGAGTGAAGGTAAAATGTTAATGACTTGACACTCAAGGTTGAGGAAAAATGTAGATTCAGAAAGGAAAATGTGAAACAGAAACTATGCCAGTACTGAGCTGACCCTCCAGTGTTGTCCAAGGCAGTGCAGAATCATTTGTAGGTATGGAGATGAAGACAAATTTTTATTATAATAAGTTTTATGCTGCACTGTTCTTGGTGGTAGACTAGATCCATTAATTTGCACAGCTGTGAGGTGACGCTGTTCGGTTTGCCGATGAAGGACCACCACACAGCGCCCCCCACCCTCAACCACAGAGAAGGCCCTGCCCACGATGGCTTCTTCAGCAGAAACCCTTTAGAATTTAGCCTGCTTAGGAAGCAGACAGCTGGGGGATATGGCCTCAGAAACTAGTCTTTTCCATATTTCCTGAAACTGTTAGGACCTTTGCAGAATAGTAGGAAGTTGTATACCATTTCCAGTGTTACTACAATTGTGAAGACAGAGGAAAGTAGAGGTTAGTTTGTGGCCTTTTGATTTATTTAACCATTGCATAGTCAGCTGCAAAACTCTTCTGCTAACCACCGAGTCTTGGACAGAGGCCAGGGAATAGTAGCCTTACCGATCATTTAGAAGCAGCCAGCACACTCCTGCACACTAGCCTGGCCGTCCGTGTGGTGGGGCCCTGCACGTGTATTTAATCTCACCCTTCCTTGTATTATATGCTGAGTGGTCAGGTCTGTGGCCCAGTCTCACTAAAGGCTTGTGACTAACTGTGGCAGCATGCAGCCGGCCCCTGTCCACCCACTGGTCAATATGCTTGCGACGCTGTTGTGCGTGCACTACCTGAGTGAGCACTGAGTGACCTGACACCGCTGTCAGTGTCCTGCATGTCATACCCAGTATCTGCCAGCCCCACCACCTTCCTGGGCCTTCTGCTGGGGCAGACTCCTGCTAGAAATTCCTGTTTCTACTTTTTTAAATATAAGTCTGAGTCTTTGTAATTATTGAATCATGGGAACATTTTTGAACAATTTATCTGACAATAAAGCAAAAGAGGGCAGTTTTAAAATCCCCCTCCCCCAAAATAAAGAAACAAACTGGTGAGTGGAGAAGTAGGTAATGATATCACTAGAGCTAAGTATGTGTAAAAAGTTATCAATTTCTGGATGACTGAATTAACCTGGTTGGTAAACTTTTTTTCTGTTTTAAATTACACAAATAAATGTCATTGAACAAAGTAATAAACACACATCTTTACAATTATGAGGTACGTCTTAACTTCCATTACAAAAATATTGTATCTATAATTTTTAGATACAACCCAAATATGCTATTTTTTTTTTTTCTCTAGGGATCTCTATTGACATTCAATGATTTTCTGATTCTTCTTTTCTTTTCTCCTTTTTGGTAAAGGGGAAGAAATATCAAACATTGTCTCATTTATTAACTGGAACTTGATGAACATCAACTTATAAAGCATTTATTCTAGTCTTTTTTATCTTAAAAAAAAAAACAAAAACAAAAACAAGGTGGTTATGTGAATGAAAGGCAAAAATAAAAACAAAAACAAGGTGGTTATGTGAATGAAAGGCAAAATCCAAGACACCAAAACCAGTCTCTTTAGCACTATCCTCAAGACATGAAATGATGGCATTCACTAAAGTGCATTATCTGATTAACTATGCTGAAAACATCAGTTAAATTAGATCCAGTCAAATAAAGGCAGACATAGAATCATCCAATTTAGCTATTAAAAGATTGTTAAGTGCATTTACTAATGTATTTTGTTTCAGGAGCCAGCTCTTCATTCAGATATTTTAAGTCCAAAATATTTTTCCCCTTCATTCCTCAAAATGACAGAATGTCCAATAACAGTCAAGAAAATAGAAGCTTACAAAAGCAGGAATCAGTTAAACAGAAGCAACTGCCTTTGAAATAAGGAGCCACCAAATGTAATTATAGGTTGTCTTCCTTCTCAGCGGTCTGAATGAGATAAGTTTCTTCCGATTGGCTTATTGATGCCACTTTGCTGAGCTTTTAAATATTTTATTTCATTTTAATGTTTATTTTATTATGTGTTTAACTGTGGTGTATTTTAATGTGAGACTGAAAAGGGGGTCCTTTTAAATTGAATAATTAATTATAATTAAGCCGTAAGAAAGTATTCCACAATGAAAGGATAAAATAAGAATTTGTAATAGGAAAAAAATTATAGGAGTCTGTTAATCTTGTGAAAAGATAAAGTACACTATTTGGAAAGAAAAGGAGACTTAAACAGGACAAGAAGCCAAGAAGATAACTTTTAAAAACTGAAATATCAAGGATATCAAGAATAGATGCTATAAGGTAATATTTCTAAAACAAAACTTGAGATATAAAGCTCTTGCTTTGCTGGATAAAACAATTAAATCAAAATTAAGTAGTCATTGCCGGCATTGTTTATCACGTTTATCTCTCTTTTTTGTAGTTAATAATATGATTTTAAAAGTAGGCACTGTGTGTACTTCCATTTGGCCTAATCCCTGCGTTATAGTCATAAACATAAAATAGTGTTCTTACTATAGCTAAGATGATCAAGGAATGGAAACTTATCTCTCTTTTTTGTAGTTAATAATATGATTTTAAAAGTAGGCACTGTGTGTACTTCCATTTGGCCTAATCCCTGTGTTATAGTCATAAACATAAAATAGTGTTCTTACTATAGCTAAGATGATCAAGGAATGGAAACTTAGTTACCTAACCATTCTCTAACTTAGAAATGATCTGTTTGTTAAAAAAATTAATTTCTAAAATAATTGAAGTATTTAATGGCTAGATGGGAAGGTTTATGAGAGGTGTCCTTTTGTGTTGTGGGTTGCAACAGCCAGATTAGGGATAGCTAAGTCAAGTTTAAGGATCAGTAAAGTCCAAAGAAGCCCTGAGGAGTCAGAGTTTGGATACAGATGAATAGCGAGGACAACAACAGGAAGAGCAACCTACACCAGGCAGGGTGACAATAAGAGATGGAGACGAATTTGAAAGTTCAATAAGACAGTATGTCCAAGTGGGAAAGAAAGAGAAAAAGCTTGGAGCTATAGAGAAAAGGCCAGAGCAACGTAACAGGACAGTAGTTAATACAAGGAATTAGAAAGTATCTTTACAATAAGCTATTAGTTTTTCTTTTTTTTTTTTTTTTTAAATCTTAGTATCAGAATTCTTTTGGGTATAAATGGCAGAAAATCTTCAAATGAAAGTAGTTTAGGAATTAATGGGAATAAAAAGGGATAGTTTGGTGTCCAGGTTTGGTATGATTAGGGGATCAAGATTGTCACTAAGTCTAAGTTCTTTCTTTGTCCTTGTTTTGCAATTCTCTGTGTTGGCTTACTCCTCTTGCTGGTTCCTGTTGTGCTCAAAAAATGACAAATGAAAGGCATATTTCCTTTTATAGTGTTCTTCAGGATAGAGAGAAAAACAGCATTCTCTTAGATATGCAACAGTACAAAACACCAGCAACAAAAATTCTTCCCTATCACATGATTGATCCAACTTATTTCAGGGAAAATAAACCAATAACTCAACTGGATAATGCCATGCATTGACTGGCTTGGACGTATCAGAATCCCCCCTCTGAATATGGAGGCAAGGAGGATAACAAAAAAGAAAAAATGAGGCTTTTCAATTAAAAAGGAAAGGCGGGAATAGTGTGGTGGTCTGCTAAATGTGAAAAATTGACTTGTTTTGGTTAAGAATAGGAATGAGACCCTTGCTAGAACTTGAAGGAAATATGATGTGAATGGTAGGGGGCATTTTGGCTACCTACTTAATCGTATTTTCTTGGAATGTGGTCAACCTAGGTACAAATTATGGCTCTGCCATTTTTCATTTTTGAGACTCTGTGAAATCATTTAACCTTTCTACAGGTTTATTTTTTCATTTCCCAATAGGCATAATAACAATACCAACATCTTGGGGATTAAACCAAATAATGTATGCAAAACAATCCCTGGCTCATTGAAAGAAGCTAATATTATTGTCATTAACATTGCTGTCCTTTATTATGTTCTTCATAATCCTTTTGTTTGTTTTCAGATAAACCATTGCAAACATGGAAATTCTGATTAGGTAGGGAAGAGGAGGNTGTTTGTTTTCAGATAAACCATTGCAAACATGGAAATTCTGATTAGGTAGGGAAGAGGAGGTTCCAACATACAGATGCTGAGATAAAGAAGGAAATTTGAAGAGCAAATAACAATCAAGGGTAACTTCTAAATATTTAGTAGTAGTAGTAGTAGTAGCAGCAGCAGCAGCAGCAGTAGTAGTAGTATTTAAGATTAGCATTATGAAAAAAAGGATTTCTCATGAATTAGTGTGGTAAAGAGGTCAAGTTCTAATCAGGACAAAGATGATCATTAGCACTTATCTGCTTCTTTTCTTTTATCAGGCATGCATTAGATGTACTTTTCAAGTAATAAATCAGGTTCACTACATTATTTAATGTCAAACTTAATGCACAGAACTATTTCTCATAATTTCATTCAGTTTCCCAATTTCTATAAATTTGTTTTCTATTTAGCTTTGTGATTGTTTCACTAGCAAAAAAAACCAAAAAATTACTAACAAATAAGAGATTTGAACAGTTAAAATAATTACTCCATCAGTTAGATAGTGTATTTATATATACTAAACAAATGAGGATGTCTAATATCTGAAGAAACTAGTGATTATTTCACAACCACCGATGATTATGATACTGAAAGAGAGGGTCTGGGGAGGTTGTATAGCTGGCTTCAACCATCTCTTCCCCTTCCAGGTTCTTGACTCTGCCATAGGGAAGAATTAGAGGGCAGAGTCACAGTAGGACTGTGGAATATACTAAAAAGCATATGTACTTCAAAGGGCCTGGTTTTCCAAAGTCTTTCATTTTTAAATATTGACCTTGCGGAGAACTGGATATTCTCCTCAGGCTATAAGTCTCTGGTGTATGATAAAGATTTGTGGCACAGCAAGGTTGCTGGCTCAAGGACAGACAAGTTACTGATTGTTATGTAAAGATACTGAGAAATTGCTGTAAGAAGGAATGTTTGCAAAGATCAAGCTTTTGTTAATTGCCTTACTGGAATGTCATCTGGCTTGTTTCACTGAAAGTTACCAGCCTATTTTGTTAAACTATAACCCTACTTATGTTCTCTTCCTGTAACTTCCTGGTCTGGAAAATAAATGCAGGAAGAGAACCCCAATTTGGGGTTAATTTCCTGAGGAAGGGATCCCTCTCGCTGGAGGGTCCCAGGGAAGTTAACCACTTTGGTGCTTCTCAGTGCTCAGAAGAGATGTGCTTTGAATAATCCTTTGTGGCTCCATCACCCAGGGGAAGTGGGGTGACAAATCCATGGGTGGCAAAGCAACACAAAGCAAAATAGGACATGAAAACATCCTTAATGTAAAGAATAAGCAATACAGACTAAACAGGGAAAGTGTGGCCTAGCTCCAGAGACTGAGTGGTGGCCTTAGCAAGTTTAATGCAAAAGTAAGAAATACACACTTTACAGTCAAAGTTTAGACTGGTACCAGAGCTAACAGCAGCCTGCTAAAGGCAAGTTTAAGACAAAAAGTAAGATATATATACCTTATAGGTGAAGTGTGAGCTGGATCCAGAGAGAGTGAGCAACAGCTCTTCTTCCTGGATTGGACTTTTATAATTTATCTATCTGTACATATTCATGCTCTCTAATGAACAGTCAATTAAGGTGGTGGTTCCCAGTTATGTAACCCAGTCTTACACATGCTCAGTTGGTCTCTTTCAGAGCATGCTCTTTGGTCAAATTCTACCACATGCACCAAATACACTGAAAATATTCTATGTGCTCTCTAGCACCTCCAGCAGAGGGTCTTTCAAGGCATAAATTCCTTTTTACTGAGTATGCTCAGCCATCAAGATTACACAAGTCTGCCTCCTGTGGTCTCAAGCTCCACATTCTGGTGCCAAAAATAGGTGCTACAGTCCACCATAGCTTAGGACTCAGAGGTGGGTCTTGAGTTCTAGGGGAGTAGCTTGAGACCCCACGGAGTGGCCTGAAACGCAATCCCTGGAGAACTGAGCACTTCCTATCTCAAATACACACAGCAGAACAAGCAGAATATGTGTTTAATTTATGTGATGTTTGTGTTTAGACTGGTCCTGAGGGACAGAAAAATCATGCCATAGTAAACAAACCAGAGGATATTTCAGCCTGGCTAAAATTTTGTAGCTAATGTGTCTCAGGCCAAAATTATCAGAGTACACTTAAAATAACAGAACTACATTGATACCATTACAGTGTTAATTTCCATAAAAATTAATGATATATGCCTAGACCTGGGTCTGAAGACAAAGAAGAATTTACTTTATCATTTTACGAGATGGAGAAAACCTCAAGGTTTCCAAAGGACATCAATAATCTCAGAGATTTTTATAGATATCTACACTTGTCACAATCCCTGCTTTTTACTGCTAATTAGTAATGTTCAACAATATACAGGGTAGACAAAAAAAAAATCTTCACCTACACAGAAAAGCTTATATTCACAGATAATTTATTTAACTGCATCCGTATGTTAAAAGCTATATATAGATTTACATTTTAATCAAAAAATCCTCTAAGTGATGAAAGCATGAAAAATATCACATAGAATTCAAACTCGTACTGCTTTCAGTAGTCTATATTTTACTACATTCCAGTTCTAAGCCATTTTTATATAATGTCCACATGTCTATAGGATGTAGAGGAAGTTTCTAAGAAAAGCTATAGTAAAGAAATAATTTATTTTCTCCCATTTTAAAGAGTTGAAGGAAGAGGATGGCCGTGCTGTGATAGAACGTCAAAAGTTCTCCTATGAATCAGGACCCAGGAGTGTATCACAGTTTGTCAAGTCCTCTGAAGGTGATTGCTTGTGCCACTTTCCTATTAAAATAGTAGCAAAGCCTCTGCAAGGTCTTATGATCAGAAACATTGATTCACTCTTGTCAGAGACCTTCAGTCTGCCTCTAGCTTCTAATTAAGTCGCACTTACATTCTGCTGCACTGTGGACCCCTTCTGTGACACATAAGATAAAAGTCCTGTACCTGTACCTGTACATCCTCCGTGAATACCTGGCTATGCCTCTGCTAGAGAAAAGAGAGAGTGGGTAGCACTCTGCTGCTGTAGATTTCACCACAACTGATTATTAAAACCCTACACTAAAATTACTTAAAAAGTGAACACCTGCAACAAGTCTTCGTTCATATTACAATTTTAACTCTGCCTATTATTTTTAACTCCATGTGATCTTATACCTATGGTTCTTCAAAGTAGAATAAACATATTTGTGTTATCCTTATCACTTCTTACCTTGAGCCACAGATGTACCTGAAACATTATACTTTAAAAAGATATAATTTTTTAGATGACTGCACGGTAGAAGAGCGTCATGGCTGAATATGGATTCTAGAGTCTAAATTATATTCTGGTTTTGCCATTCACTATATCTGTAACCTGAAGTTATTTACGTAACATGTCTAAGCTTTTCTTATGTGTGAATGGAAAAGAATAATAATAGATATCTGTAGTGTTGCTGTAAAAATAAAATATAATTTATGCAATGTGCTTATTATTCAGTAAATGATCACTATTAATTATTATGTTATCATTATTAAATTTATAATAACAGCCATAAGGTTTCACTTTTGTGAAATTTTTGTGGCAAATATGTCATTACAGACTTTCTTTCTTTTACGAATTTATTTAGAGTCCACTTCTCTCTCACAATTTGATCATGATCTAATTCTATGAACAATTTAATAATAGCATCTTAATCAAAATATAATCAGTAAAATATAAAATATGCAATATAAAATATTACATGCAATTAATTTAAAAATAAAATACGGATTTTTTTATTATCTGCACATCTCCCTCCATTACTATGTATACTTGGAGGTACCTAAGTATTTATTAGTAAGACATGTTTTATGCCTCAAATATATTTAAATAATCATAAACAACATTCCCTTGTAAATGCTATATTAGACCTTATATCATATTATTATTATTAAATATACATTAAATAAATCTATGGCCCATGCATATCAAGTAAAAAAACTGAATAGTTGATCTGAAAGCCAAAAGTATTGATTTTCAGAAATATTCCAACATATTTTTCCCCATGTTCTTGTGATTTGTCTGTCTCAAAGCTTCAATAATTAACAAGTAAGTAATTTCACTAAAAATGTTAGATATTATATTTTCCAAATATAAAATTATATTATTATATTTAAATTATATTTCAAAGGATAAAATTGTGTGAATTTAAAGCTGAAGTAATTTAATATAGAGATCATAGGATATACATATCTTGTGACATCTATACTTAAATTTATACACGTTCAATAACTATGGAAACCTTGTTTACTCATTCACAATAATTCCAGATTTTGGCTTTGTTGTAAGACTTTATCATATTACAAATTCTAAATAAATTCAAAATGCTGTTCCTAAGTTTAATTCTAAATCTGACATCTAAATTACTCCTTTCCTGAATTATTTCGTTTGTGAAATGAAAAGTTACAGAGAACTAAAATCGATATTGAGACTACAGAGGCAGAAGTAGGAGTGTGAACTCTTTTCTCAGCCCTGTCCATCTACCAAACTCATACATTGAAGAGTGGGCTACAAATTTGCTACATGATTAATTAGCATATCAGCTGTTGACCATGATCCTTCCAAGTTATACCAAAGACAGCCTGATGAAATAAAATATTATACAATGAAATCATTTGTGAATGTTAGCATTGCCTTTGAAGTCAAAAGTGATGGATTCTTGTCTCAGCTTCTCACTTATTTCTTTATTCATGTATTTGGTATTAATGAATGTTGCATCTGAGATATAAGCCCATGGCTTCTTATCTCAAGGACAAGACAAACATTTGTTTAGTAAATTTCAGTTTACTAAGTACCGTATTTAATAATGTGGCTATATATTCTAAGACTTAGTCCATTTTCCTAAAAATAAATTTAATATAACTTTTTAAAGTTAATTTGATAATTTACACTAGTAATTATAAAAAGGTCTTGTTAAACATTAAGCACTATACACATGAAAAGTGTCATTTTTTCCCATGATATTATTAAACAGTGACATTTTTACTGATAAACATAAAATGCACTCTGATATAAAGTCAAGTACCAAGAAAGAAAATGCCAAAGAAGCAGCAGAAAACAATTTAAAATAGAATTAACTTTACTCTTCTCAAGTTCTTAAAATTATATCTTCTGCTTTTCATATGAGTATATTTCTGACATTCTGCTAGGCTTCTTATTGCAATTCCTTTGAAGTCGGATTACGTATTCCTTATTTGAAACCTTTATGCTTGTGTTAAGATGAAACACATTTGCCTTTGAGAGTAAAATATATATATATATATATATGAAGGGAATACATTGCTTGATACTTATAGAGAAGTCCACTGTAACTGTCACACAAACCCACAATGTGCAAGTATACATTTTGTGATAGACATAGACAAAAGACAGAAATGTCGATTGATGGACCATTTCAAATTCACTGATTCTGTGTTATTTAAGGGGACAGCAGGAACTATGACATGAACACATGGCTCATTACACAGAAATTTCAGTCTAGCCTGTCACTGATCCATGAACAGGTTAAAATCTCTCTTCTGCCTTCAATTATATTCATACCTTCCCCATAATAACAAGAACAACAACAAAAAAATGCAAAACAGCAGAGGAAAAAAAAAATAATTGTCACAAAATGCATGCCCAAAGCAGCTGCTGTAGTTTGAATGTGTTTGCTCAAAATTTCAGGTGTTGCCAATGTGGTGGTATTAAAAGGTGTTGCTTTTAAGAAGTGATTAGTCTGTGAGAGCGCTTCCCTGTTAATGCAATTAATTATAAAAAAAAAAAAAAGCTTCAGGAAGCATTAGGCTAGCTTGCCACCACAAGCTACCACAACCACATTGGCAACGTTTCTGACATTTCATCCCCTGCCCTTCAAGGACGTCCCACTTCTGCCTTGTGAGGATGCAGCAAGACTCTCACCAGATCAGATGATGGTGCCTTGATACCGGACATAGCCTCAAGAAATGAGAAAAATAAATTTCTGATTTTTATAAATTACTCGGTATATTAGTCCATTGCTGTTGCTTACAACAAAATACACAGAACTGAGTATTTTATAAAGAAAATAAAATTTATTGCTTACAATTTCAGAGGCCACGAAGTCCAAAGTCCAGTGAACATATCCAGCGAAGGCTTTCTTTGGTAACATCCGTGATGGCAGAACATCACATTGAGAAAATGTCATAGCAGTGAGAGAAACTAACCTCCTCATTCACTCCCCTTTTAAAGCCCTCCAAATCATACCCATCATTACCATTTTTAGTCCATTCGCTAAGGCATGCTCCTACAATCTAGTCACTTCTTTAAGGTCCCACCTTTCAAATATCATAATAGGATTTCCCACTGTCAAGAGTTACAATGGAGATTAAGTTTTGGGGGTACACTCAACCCAAGGCACCCAGTCTTAGGTATTTTGTTAAAGCAGCAACAAACAGGCTAAAATAGCATCCAATTACAAATTCTACTAATGAATGATGTAATTCTTAAAAAAAAGAAAAGGACTCATGTTACTTGGAAAATGTAAATGCTCTCATCTAACATATCTAAATCTAATAAATACTTAACATTCTTTCCCATTACACTAAAGACCAATATATTTTTTAAAAAATAAGGTAAGACTCATGAACTTTAAAGATGAGAACAAAAAATTGTTTTATCATTCCAATCAGAGTTGCTTTATGGATTTACTAAACTAATGCAATATATTATATTCATGACTACACTTTTGTTTGCTTTTATTCAATATCATTGAACAATGTTTGGCTTAAGGAAATCTTCCTCTACTGTATACATTTGAAATCCAAGCATAAAATAGGATTTGAACTGTGTTTCATGCTTTTTCTCTATTGAACTGTCAAGACAGCCATTCTCTAACAGTCACCTTGCACTCGTTTTTCTCAGAGCATGTTCTTCCACAACAGAAGACTTAAGCTTCTTTCTGTAACCCACCTGACTACCTGAATTCATTTAATTAAGCACCGAGAGCAGACAAACCTTGTAATTTTTAAGGACTCTTTCCTTTCTGTTAAGCCAATAACTTTCATGCCTTTTCTAATATAACTTAGTATAATTTTTAATCTTATGTGTGTGTGTATGCATGTGCAAAATTGCCTCCTAAGTTTCCTTGATTTTTTTTTTCCACCTGAAAGAAAAATTTCAGTTTTTCGGTCATATACTGAATAATAAAATTGAGATCTCTTTTTGGTCTGTGGTATTTTATAGATAAAGAATTATTTAATTATAATAATAAATAATAAAGCAAACAGCACAGTTAGTAAACATGAATAATTCAAATGGTGGCATCTTTTTTCTTTCTTTTTTTTTCCTACTGTAAAGTGAGTTGCTTCATTTATCTCCTCTCTTACCCCACTGAATAAATTGTCCAGGCTGTAGAAACTCACAAGATATTCCAGAGCTCAAGGAAGGACCTTAATGACCATCAACATTAGTTTCTATCTAAAATCCCTTTCTCCCGAGACTATACAGATTTCATCCCTGCCCTTCGAGTATCTCCACGATGCTACTGTTAGAGTTACCTTGAATCCATCAAGGGATATGCTTGTGATTTGGGGAAGTTACTTAATCCTAAATTAACTTAAATATCAGTAAAATTGGAATATTGATAGTGCATAAGTGATAATTTTGTTTTGAAAATCAAAAGAAATATTTATGATATTGGAATTTTATCCCTTCAGCCCAAATCAAATTTCAGGCAGGGCACCTAATTCATGCTATGCTTGAGTTCCTTCTCTAGGACTTCTGCCACTGTCAAACTGATATTGATGGTTGTCATTTTTTAGGGGAGGAAGTTTTTAATATGTGCGAGCACTTCAGAAAGTTTGCAGAAAAATAGAATTAAAAGATAATATCAATCTTTCCATGAATTTTTTGAAGTATCCTCATATATGCTTAAGAAGCTCTCATGTGCTAGAAACCAACTTTTTTTCCCCGGTGGAGAACCCAGTCTACATACAGAGAATGAAATTTAGAGAGAAATTTAGAGAGAAAAACTGAGATAGTTCTATAGGATTTGTGCACCTGCTTTCAATTATTCCTGAAGCTCTGTTGAATAACCATTCTTCCTACAGTTGGTTTTCAATCACTCCTTGCATTCTTTTAGCCAGTACAGTCCTTTTTTTCCCAAAATCATTTTGAGTTGTCCATGTGTCATAATAGAAGGTGCCAATAAATACACATGTGGGCAGTGAACACAGGGAACCTGCTCATCTGACAAAGTGGGTTTTCATGCATTGATCTGTACAACGAGAAAAATTGAGTTTGGATCTAAGTTCTCTAGGCCTATTGGAAGGGTGGTATGCATATTTTAATCTCCCTCCACAAATAATTAAAATAACTTTCAAATCCTCTTTATATATTAATTCATTAATCACCAACCAAGTTTGGTAATTTATATCTTGTTTAATACATTAATAAATTGCAAAGACACACAAGCCTAATTTTTATCCAATGCATTTAAGTACAATAAAGAAATATTTGAAGTAAAATTATATGCTATCTGAATACCTATTTGTCTCACTAGGAAGGAATATCCAAGAAATTTTGAAAAATACTTTTTTACAAAAGGAAAGCTTTCTAGTCAACTATTATATTCTAGCAATTTTATTCATTAAGACATAGGAATTTTTCAAACCTTGTACATTTTTGAAAAAACGTGTTGCATTGATTTTTGTCTAACATTAAGATGGCTATGTGCTCCACAAATTTATTTTTTATTAAACAGTTTGAATGTGTGAGCTTTTGCTGAAGAATCCAATGAAGAATATGGTTAGGTAGCAGTCTATAACTTGATGTTATTAAAATTGTCCATTCATTCATCAAATCCTTGCAGGTACCAGGGTCTTCTAAACAACCAGCTCATGCAGGAACTAGTACGGAAAGAACTCACTCACTACCCTCCCACCCCAGAGAAAGCATTAATATCCATTCATGAGGGATCCGCCCCCCATGACTCAAACAGCTCCCAATACTGCCACATTAGGGATCAGATTTCCACATGAGTTTTGGGGGGAAAACACGTCTAAACTCTATCACTAGGTTCATCTGTCCATGTGCCATGCTGTTCTGTAGGGACTTCAAATTGGACATTAAGACATTTAAAGTATAATTCACAAGAATGTTACCAATTTTTTAAATTTTTTAAGGACTACAAAATTCTGAAATAAGCTGTTATTTCAAATATTACCAACAATTGGACATTAAGACATTTAAAGTATAATTCACAAGAATGTTACCAATTTTTTAAATTTTTAAGGACTACAAAATTCTGAAATAAGCTGTTATTTCAAATATTACCAACGACGATAATATCGTTTTGATTGCCATTAACTAAGATGGTCTGTATAGTCTGTGACTATTATTATGTCATCAGGAGGAATGCAATCCATGTTTTTTCAAGCCATAACAGTCCAGGATGTAGAATGGTCAGTAGTAATCTATATTTTACTCTCACACACCTGTTTTATCAAGACTTTCAGCTCCTTGAAAAACATTGTACTTGATTTGTATTAGGTGAACTCAAAAGCTGTCCAAAGGACCATCTGCCATTTCATTGGGACACTGGAAAAAATGAAGACTTTTTACACCATCATATTAAATAAAAAACTTCATACTAATCATAACCCCTTTCTTTTTCTTAGCTGCAAAAACTTCAATTTAAAACTGAGAGCACATTGTGTCATTGTGGATTTTTGTTTGTTTGTTTGTTTTGTTCTTCTTTACTATTTTTTCTCCTTTTGTAGCATATTACTAAATTTTAGCCCTTGTGTTTAAAGGGATATCATTAATTTTTATTTGGTTTTCATGGCTAAGTTGAATAATAATAAATTCCATGGAATTGTCTAGTCTACCTAAATGTAAAAAACAAACTAACAAAAAGACAAAAAACAGTACTGTCTTCCAAAAGCAGGGCCCTAATTTTGTATAATTTATAGTCAGGATTTACCAAAGTGTGGGATGCTAATAGATGTTGTATTAAATAAGGAAGGATGTTCTAGTCAAATAAATTGAAGAAAATACTGGAATTAATGTAAGTTTAAAAATGTATAGTGGTTCAGAGCATATGCTCTGAAATCAGCCTTCTAAGATTTTGGGACTCGAATGCCTTATCAGACTTTGCAAAATTGTTAAATTTCTATCTTACAGGACTGATATCAGGATTATATAAGGTAATATTTGTAAAGCACATAGAACACTGCCTGACACATGGTAATTACTAGCTCATATTGTGACATAAAAAGTTATAAACTAAAAACTAAGTTTAAATGGCATTCTGTGGCTTTATTATTATAAGGTAATACTGTATTGTGAAAAGAACAGTGACCTCCACCCCAGTTGATGTTAGAGGACACTATTTGAACCTGTTGATCTTAGCAATTTTTAGGTCATGGTTCCCTTTGAAAGCCCAATGTAAATATTGGACATTATAGTGAATGAACTGTTAATAGAGATGAAATCTTCTTGATGCAAAGAATCTTTAGACAGGGCATAATTTTTTTAAAAAATGATAAATTGGAATTTATGAAAATTAAATACGTATGTTCTAAAAAATGCTTTGCTTTAAAAAATTTTTTTAAAGTTGTCACAAACTGGGAGAAAATATTTGTACACATATATGACAAAGGCTTTTTTGTAGCACATATAAAGAATCCTTATACTCCTACATCTACATAACAAAAAACAGTACCAACTATTGTCCAGAATATAGTGTTACCAGAACTTTCAGGCATATTCAGGACAGTGTAAAATGGTGCAATCACTTTGAAAAAAAGTGTGGCAGCTTCATAAAGGGTTAAAGATACACTTTCTATGTAACCCAATAGTTCCACTCCTAAGTTCTATCCAAGAGAATTAAAAACTTACGTCCATAAAATGACCTGTGCACAAATATTGAAACTGAAAATCACTCAAAAGTTTACATTTCACAAAATGTTTATCCTTTTACCTTCCATAAAACATTCAAGTACTCAGCAATATAAAGAAATAAACTACTGATATATTCGAGAACATAAACGGATCTCAAAAACATGCTGAATGAAAGAAGCCAGACATAAAACAATGTGTACTGTAGGATTCCATTTATGTTAACCTCTATTGACAGAAATTAGATGAGTGTTTACCTGAGACTGTGTATAATATGATTGCAAAGAGGGAAAAAGGCACAATTTGCTCCACTGGAACTGTCTACTTCTGGGTGGAGAAAGTAGTTACAGGGGTGTACGTATTTGCCAAAACTCATCAAACTGTAACCTTAAAATGTGCGCATTTAGCTGTATGTAAATTATAATTAAATGAAGTTGAAAAACAAAAATAAAAAGCAGAAAGCTTAAAAAAGTAACTTGAAATTAAAAACTGTTATAGAACATTAGAATTAAATTTTCTAAGTGAAATTAGTTTATATATAAATTAATATTTGGAATAACATAAAATATTAAATAAAACATAAACATTGTAGAGAACAATTAAAAAAATAACAACTCTGTGATTTGGAAAAGATTGTGTTTGCTCTATTTTTTACAGTTGAACAACATAGTGTACTTTTGCCAGGTATGGGGAAATGAGTAAAATCATACTATATGTTCTCGTTTGTGGATTTTGAATGGCATTTCATTGTATTTATACACTACAATTTCTTTGTCTGTTCTACTGCTTATGAATATTTGGGTTGTTTTTATTTTGAATCTATCCTAAAAGCTGTTCTAGGCACATTTGTAAAGCACATAGAACACTGCCTGACACATGGTAATTACTAGCTCATATTGTGACATAAAAAGTTATAAACTAAAAACTAAGTTTAAATGGCATTCTGTGGCTTTATTATTATAAGGTAATACTGTATTGTGAAAAGAACAGTGACCTCCACCCCAGTTGATGTTAGAGGACACTATTTGAACCTGTTGATCTTAGCAATTTTTAGGTCATGGTTCCCTTTGAAAGCCCAATGTAAATATTGGACATTATAGTGAATGAACTGTTAATAGAGATGAAATCTTCTTGATGCAAAGAATCTTTAGACAGGGCATAATTTTTTTAAAAAATGATAAATTGGAATTTATGAAAATTAAATACGTATGTTCTAAAAAATGCTTTGCTTTAAAAAATTTTTTTAAAGTTGTCACAAACTGGGAGAAAATATTTGTACACATACAAGTGGCGCACTGTAGCAGTGCGCCACTGGGCCGGCCCTGTTCTAGGCACATTTTACATACACATTGGTGGTTGAGTTTTAACCAGATAAAACCCTAAGAGTGGAAGAGCGGGGTCATAAATTATGCATTTCTTCATCTCATTCAGACCAAGTCAAACAGGTATATATTTGTGTGTGTTTATGTACATTTCAAATGACACGTGACTTCCATGAGTTCCATTGTTTATTACGTCAGAAAATAGTGCTGTGTTATTATGATATGCTGAGATATGTGACTTACACACACATATTTCTTAGGCAACAGCACTTTTTAAAGTTTTGTATCAGCACTTGCTAGTTTGAAATTTATTTTTTTGTTTTCTCCTTTTTTAATATTTTATATTTTTAGCTGAAAACTAAATTCTATATTTTTATTTTTATTTATATATTAGATTTATTTTTAAAGAAAACAATTATATATATTTATGAGGTACAGATTTGACTATAAGTATTTGCATGCTATATGTAATGATTGAATCACTATTATTAACATGATCATCATTACAAATTGTAATTACTCTTTGTGTCCCTTACCCAATTTCTCCGTCACCCCTCCTCCCCTTTGCTTCTCCAACCTCTAGTAACCATTTGTCTGTTCTCTCCTTCTGAAAGTTCAAATATTACCAATTTTGGTTTTTAATTAAGTTTTTTAACGTATTAATTACTTAATATGTTTTTTAGACATAATCTTTAGACAGTTTTTAATTAAGTTTTTTAACGTATTAATTACTTAATATGTTTTTTAGACATAATCTTTAGCCATTCTTCTTTCCTCCCTTCCTTCCTTCCTTCCTTCCTTCCTTCCTTCCTTCCTTCCTTCCTTCCTTCCTTCCTTCCTTCCCTCTTAGCTCTCATTTTCTAATCTTAGAAAAATACTAATAATACTGGCCTTTTCAATATTTTCTTGTTACTCAATATCTTTTCCAGGCCTTTTAGTTTAGACGTACTTCCTTCCTTCCTTCCTTCCTTCCTTCCCTCTTAGCTCTCATTTTCTAATCTTAGAAAAATAATAATAATACTGGCCTTTTCAATATTTTCTTGTTACTCAATATCTTTTCCAGGCCTTTTAGTTTAGACGTATTGAGTGGCTGAATCTAAATAAGCAGATCCCCTTTTTCTAAAATACTCCATAGATTTATTCGNTTCCTTCCTTCCTTCCTTCCTTCCTTCCTTCCTTCCTTCCTTCCTTCCTTCCTTCCTTCCCTCTTAGCTCTCATTTTCTAATCTTAGAAAAATAATAATAATACTGGCCTTTTCAATATTTTCTTGTTACTCAATATCTTTTCCAGGCCTTTTAGTTTAGACGTATTGAGTGGCTGAATCTAAATAAGCAGATCCCCTTTTTCTAAAATACTCCATAGATTTATTCGCAAGATATATAGAAGTGGAGAGAATAAGAATTACTGTTTTGTTTAATTTTGCTTGAAGGAAATAAATTTTATCATCTATTTAATAATACTGTATTTAAAAGTAAAATTTTCTTGACTTAAGTCAGTGTTTAGACATGAATTATAATACAGACATGCCTCTTTTTATTGTACTTTGCTTTGCTGTGTTTTGCGGATACTGTGTTCTCTACAAATTGAAAGCTCATGGCAAGCCTTCATTGAGCGAGTCTATCAGTGCCATTTTCTAACCTCATGTGCTCACTTTGTGTTTCTGTGTTGCATTTGAGTAATTCTCTCAATATTTCATATTATTCTGTTATGATATGTGATCAGTGATCTTTGATGTTACTATTCCAGTTGTTTGGGGGCACCACAGAGCACACCCATGTAAGACAGCAAACTTTATCGATAACAGTTGTGTGTGTTTTGACTGTCCTCTGACCAGCAGTTCGCCCTGTCTATCTCCCTCCCCTCAGGCTTCTCTTTTCGTTGAGACAAAATTATATTGGGTTAGGTCAATTAATAACCCTATAATGGCCTCCAAGTGTTTAAGTGAAGGAAGAGTCACTCATATCCCACTTTAAAACAAAAACTAGAAATGATCAAGCTTAGTGAGGAAGGCATATCAAAAGCCACGGTGGACCAAAAGCTAGGCTTGTGCCAAATAACTAGTTAAGTTGTAAATGCAAAGCAAAAGTTCTTGAAGGAAATTAAAATTGCTACTCCAGTAAACACACAAATAAGAATGCAAAACAGCTCTAGTGTTGATTTAAAGAAAGTTTTAGTGGTCTGGATAGAACAAATCAGTCACAATATTCCCTTAAGCCAAAGTCTAATCCGGAACAAGGCTTTAACTTTCTTCAATTCTATGAAGGCTGAGAGAGGTGAGAAAGCTGCAGACAAGGTGTTTGAAGCTAGCGAAGTTTGGTTCATGAGGCTTAAGGAAAGAAGCCGTCTTCATAGCATAAATGAGCAAGTTGAAGCAGCAAGTGCTGATGTAGAAGCTGCAGCAAATTACCAGAATGTCTAGCTAAGACC
>NW_007727770.1:87024-88701 GCF_000696425.1 Galeopterus variegatus | reverse complement strand
TTAAAGAAAGTTTTAGTGGTCTGGATAGAACAAATCCGTCACAATATTCCCTTAATCCAAAGTCTAATCCGGAACAAGGCTTTAACTTTCTTCAATTCTATGAAGGCTGAGAGAGGTGAGAAAGCTGCAGACAAGGTGTTTGAAGCTAGCAAAGTTTGGTTCATGAGGCTTAAGGAAAGAAGCCGTCTTCATAGCATAAATGAGCAACTTGAAGCAGCAAGTGCTGATGTAGAAGCTGCAGCAAATTACCAGAATGTCTAGCTAAGACCATTGATGAAGGTGGCTGCACTAAACAACAGATTTTCAATGTAGATGAAACAGCCTTCTCTTGGAGAAAGATGTTGCTATGAGTTGAGTGGTTGTCCCCTCCAAAGCTCATATTGGAACTTAATCCCAATATGGTATTTAAAAGGTTGGGTATTTAAGAGGTAATGAGATCCTGAGGACTATGCGCTCATGAATGGAGTAATGGACTAATGGTTTAATGGGTTATCACATTAATAATTGCTCTTGCCATCTTTAGCATGTGACACCCTGTGTTGCCCCAGGACTCTATGCAGAGTCCCCACCAAGAAGATTTTCCCCAGATGTGCCCCCTGGACGTAGGACTTCCTGGCCTTCAAATCTGTGAGAAATAAATTTCATTTCTTTACAAATTACCAAGTTTCAGATATTCTGTTATGAGTGACAGAAAATGGACTCATACAGGTGCCATCTAGGACTTCAGTAGCTAGAGAGGAGAGGTCAATGCCTGGCTTCAAAGCTTAAAGGACAGGCTGACTCTTGTTAGGGGCTGATCCAGCTGGTGACTTTAGGTTGAAGCCAATGCTCCTTTACCATTCTGGAAATTCTAGGGCTACTAAAAATTATGCTAACTCTTCTCTGCCTGTGGTCTATAAAGGCAAAAAAAAAAAAAAAAAAAAAAAGCATGGCTGACAACACACCTGTTTACAGCATGGTTCACTAAATACTTTAACACCTGTGTTGAGACTTACTGCTTAAAAAAATTTATTTCGAAATATTACTGCACACCCAAAAGTTCTAATGGATATGCACAAAGAGATTAGTATTATTTTCACACCCGCTAACACAACATCCATTCTGCAGGTTATGGATCAAGGAATAATCTCAACTTTCAAGTTTATTATTTAAGAAATACGTTTTGTAAGACTATAGATGCCATAGATAATGATTCTCCTGATGCATCTGAGAAAAGTAAATCAAAAAGTTTATGAAAAGGATTCACCATTTCAGATGCCATTAAGAACATTTATGATTCATGAGATGAGCTCATAATATCAAAATTAACAGGAGTTTGGAAAGAAGTTGATTCCAAACCTTATGAATGACTTTGAGGGGTTCAAGACTTCAGTGGAGGAAATAACTGCAGATGTGGTGGAAATAGCAAGAGAACTAGAATTAGCAGTGGAGCCTGAAGATGTAGTGAATTGCTGCAATCTCAAGTAAAAGTTTAACAGACGAGAAGTTACTTCTTATGGATGAGCAAAGAAAGTGGTTTCTTGACATAAAACCTACTCCTGGTGAAGAAATGACAAAGATTTAGAGTATTATGCAAACTTAGTAAAGGAGCTGCAGGGTTTGAGAGGATTAACTCCAGTTTTTTTTTTTTTTTTTAATTTTTATTTTGTCAATATACAATGTATATGATTATTATGG
>NW_007727770.1:83523-86024 GCF_000696425.1 Galeopterus variegatus | reverse complement strand
CCATACTACCCAAAGTGATATACAAATTTAATGCAATCCCCATCAAAATTCCTATGACATTTCTCACAGAAATGGAAAGAACTATACAGTTATTTATCTGGAATAACAAAAGACCACGAATAGCCAAAGCAACGCTGAGCAAAAAAAATAAAGCTGGAGGTATTACTCTACCTGACTTTAAACTATACTACAAAGCTATAATAACCAAAACAGCATGGTATTGGTATAATAACAGAGACTCTGATCAATGGAATAGAATAGAGCACCCTGAAATCAACCCATGCACTTACTGCCATTTGATCTTCGACAAAGGTATCAAGTCTATTCACTGGGGTCGGGACTCCCTCTTCAGCAAAGGGTGCTGGGATAACTGGTTATCCATTTGCAGGAGATTGAAACTAGACCCACATCTCTCACCATGTACTAAAATCAACTCAAAATGGATCAAGGATTTAAATATACACCCCTAAACAATAAAACTTATTAAAGAAAATATAGGAGAAACCCTTCAGCAAATAGGGCTGGGCACAGACTTCATGAATATGACCCCAAAAGCATGGGCAACCAAAGGAAAAATAAACAAATGGGACTATATCAAACTGAAAAGTTTCTGCACAGCAAAAGAAACAATTAACAGAGCTAAAAGACAGCCAACAGAGTGGGAGAAAATATTTGCAAAATACATGTCTGACAAAGGACTAATATCCAGAATATATAAAGAACTCAAACATCTTTACAAGAAAAAAACAAGCAACCCAATTAAAAAATGGGCAAAAGAGCTAAGTAAGCATTTCTCTAAAGAAGATATGCAAATGGCCAACAGTCATATGAAAAAATGCTCAACATCACTCAGCATCCGGGAAATGCAAATCAAAACCACACTGAGATACCATCTCACCCCAGTTAGGATGGCCAAAATCCAAAAGACACCGAAAGATAAATGCTGGCGTGGCTGGGGAGAAAAAGGAACTCTCTTACATTGTTGGTGGGAATGCATAATGGTGCAACCCCTATGGAAAATGGTTTGGAGGTTCCTCAAACAGCTGAAGATAGATCTACCATACGACCCAGCTATCCCACTGCTGGGAATATATCCAAAGGAATGGAAATCATCAAGTCGAAGGTTTACTTGTTTCCAGTTTTGAAGTAAGTTCTACTGTGGGTAAAGAGCTCTCAAATAGCATTGTATGCTTCAGAGAAACCTTTTGTGAAAAAAAGTCACTGGACACGGCAAACTTCATCATTGTTTTATTTTAAGAAATTGCCACAGCCACCCCAGCCTTGAGCTACCACCACCTTGATCAGTTTGCAGCCATCGCAATTGAGGTAAGACCCTCCACCAGCAAAACATTGCTTCTCAAAGGCTCAGATGCTTGTTAGCATTTTTTAGCAATTAAGTATTTCTTAATTAAGAAATAATTGTTTTTTAATTAAGTTTTTTAACGTATTAATTACTTAATATGTTTTTTAGACATAATGCTATTGCACAAAATAGACTACAGTAATTCATAAAACTTCATAATTTTTCATCCAATAGATTTCAAAACGTAAAGGGAGAGAGAGACTGGGATTTTAGCATAAGCAACCATGGTAGTGTTTTTAGTGATGACACAGTAAAAAAGGGCCAAACTCACCTGAAGCAGTATTACTGTAAAAGATAAATTTCTTCAATTATGAAGCTCATTCTTAAGGAAATTTAATCATGGTGCATCAGTTATGTTTTGCTCCAGAAAACAAAAACCACATTGGGTATTTTAACAGATACTAGAAGGAATTGTCTGAACATGTATTAGAGGCAAAAATGGAGCACTGAGGAATCACAGAGATGGTATTGGCATAAAGTAAACTACATTTCTAGAACTGGGCAAACAAAAAATCTTGGAGCAGAGCTGTAGAGTTGAGGCCCAGATCTCTGAACAATGGGTCCTCTTTGGTGAGATTAACACCTCGGTAGGTTGGAGAAGAAACTGGTCGGTACTGGAGCATGGACTTCTGAGGAACGGGTACAACTTGGCTGATGCTGGTATCTTAAAGGGCCAATAAACCTGTTTCTGGGAGCCTAAAAAAACCCCAAAAACCCTGAAAATTGAAATCAGCTGTTGTTACTAGAACTAATAGTCACTGTCGTAGTGCCCAGTAATTGCTTCTGTGAATCTTTCAGGAACAGGAAGCAAACAGAAAGGATCAGGTCTGTTTTCTTTTCTCAAGCCTACCAATCTCCCTGTCTAGCAACCTCACTCCTGCCCTCCAACAAGCGGGATAGAATAGGGAGCCAGATGGCGAGGAAAAATACCTTATGGTGAGGCCCAGCCCTAGCATTATGAAGCACCTTACAGAAGAATGGGTTTGAAGCTAAAAGACAAAGCTTAATAACCAACATTCATGGAATTTTATAAAATCTCTCATCCATTAACTAATAAAAAAGTATAACAACTACTACTTGATGTGTGCACTTCAGTTTTCTGAAGGATAAAAAGATTCTGGTTTTTTGCATGTGTTTG
>NW_007727770.1:80862-81830 GCF_000696425.1 Galeopterus variegatus | reverse complement strand
TATTTGGGCTATGGTCCTTGGTAAAATATTACCAGATTTTCCTTTGTTGCCTTAGAGAAAACACCTTAATAAGACTTCAAAGCTGCAAATAAATCCTTGTTATTCTAAAGAAACCACTTTGCTAATTTGACATGAACCACATCCCTGAGGCTTGTTTTCCCTGAGGCTTTTCCTCCTCTCCTGGGTGACACAGGCTGAGCAGATGTTGTTCCCCAACTAGTACATGATTATTTTCTTCTAAGGGTAAATATTCCCATGTGTGTATCTACCATATCNCTCATTTATATAGTTTCCCATGTGTTACTCTGTTGTTAAACATCTTTCCTTCAGTCCTTAAACTGTAAATTCTTATCATCTAAGAAGCCTGAAAATTGAATTTCGGGGATCTCACCCTATGATCTCCAAGAAGCTTCTTGGGACACCCATGCTGAATCCACAGTTTTTTACTGTTTTTTTCCTGAAAAATAAAACCAAGAGTCTACCCTCACTCTTCACCTCAAAAAATTAGAATACAACAAGAATAAAACTTAAATCCCTCTCAAAACCAAGGGAAGGAGAAAGGAATCAGAGTGTATGAATTATTTTATAATATCACATGTTCCACATAACCATGCATCTGGAGACAGTGCACAAACAACACATAAATCATTGAAGTATAGATGTAAAAGAACTCTTTCTTTCTTATTTTACAAATGACAAAATCATTTCCCGAAGAGGAAATAATGCTTCCTCATGATCATGTATTACTTAACAGCAGAACCATATCTGTATAACTTGGAGTTTATTAAATTGACTGCTTTATTTTTGTGTTTACTCTAAACACAGCAAACATTACAAAAGTCTGTGAGTTAAAGCTCTCTGTATATTAAAGGCTTTTATTCTGGCAGTTTGCTCAAAGACTATTTTCAAAATACAAGGATACTTCAAATAGTTCATGAAGAGATTCATATTTTTTAATTCTATTTTTT
>NW_007727770.1:75516-79336 GCF_000696425.1 Galeopterus variegatus | reverse complement strand
TCTCTGTTCCACCATTTTCTGCCATTCAAGACCCCTGGGTCACTGTTGCCACCACCAAGACCCTCATCAGATGTGTTCCTGGACTTTGGAGTTGCCAGCTTCCAAAACTGTAAGCAATAAATTTTGTCTTTTTATGAATTACCCAGTTACGGGTATTGTGTTATAAGCAACAGAAAGGGATTAATACACAAACTGAAATTTTGTTGTTTTTGTTGTTGTTGCCAATAGAAACCAGAATAAACTTACTGACCAAAGTTCAGGACCATGAAGTAACTTGTATCTTACTTTCCACTTACATTCTATTTTGCAAGATAGGGGTTCATATTGTTATGTGACAACATATCATCAACCACAAACACCATTTTATTCTCCCTTCAGTTTTTGTTTGCATACTATTTACACTGTTTTGTGATGACTGTTCAAAATCATGCCAAACACTTCCATAGGCTAATTTGGCCTGGAAACAATTTTGCAAATTCAGTATAATCTAGGCAAGTGAATCAACAGTATATATATATATCTTCAAGGAGGCATTAAGTCTTTTTAGGATCGTTTAAGATGTTTGACTGCTGCCTGGAAGGAAAATTCTAGACCATATGCTCACTAAAATACCTTTCAATTTCTGAGGATTCACGTCTTCTCATTCAAACTAGTGCACTGAAGTATATAACTGGTGAAAAGGAGACAAATTTACACATTCTATCTAATGGTCGTATCTTACATAATTTCCAATTACTGTAAGTATGCAAAGATTGTACTAAATATTGGAGATGCAATGATGCTTTAAAGAGACATCGTATGTTCTAAAGTAAGTTAAGTTTTCCAGCTATTGATATATTTTTTTTTCCTTTTTGTCTTTTTTTACTGACCGGTAATGGGATCGCAACCCTCGGTGTTGTGCCCGTACCACGCTCAGCCAGTGAGCGGGAACCGGTCTCCACATAGGATCCGAACCCTCAGCGGGAGCGCCGCCACGCTCCCAAGTGGCACACTCTCCAGTGTGCTACCGGGCCGGCCCCAGCTATTGATATTTTCATATTGCTCCTCCATATCCAATCAGTTTGTGGTAGGCACATTCAATTTGTCAGAAGATATGAAACAAGGAAAAGCTCTAGAAAAATGCACATTTATATTCTAATGAAGTACTTTGACCCTCTATGATCTACTTAGAGGAAGGTTTGTGCATTAAACTTCTCAGCACAACTCTAAGAAAAACACAGGTGTAAATTCCAACTGCACCCTATATTTGTAAAATAATTAGCAAGTTTGTCAAGATTTTTAAAGCTGTTGTTGCAATTATAAATTGGATATTTATAATTTGCATATGGTTATTAAGGGGATTATAAAGGCAATGTATACACAGTGACTGACACATAGTAAGCCCTTGATAAATGGTATTTATAATTATTTAAAATTCCCCACTGACTTCGTATTCATGTAAACTAAGCTAGACTTCAGAAGAACCTAAGGAAAACCTTACCATAAAGTCATACCTATGGCAGCTCCTAAACCAACCTTCACCACATTTTATTTGTTATTTCTGAGGGTTTTCCAAACATCATAATAGTGATAATAATAATAATAATAACAACAACAACATCTAGTCTGAATTTTATCACAGGAGATAGGTAACAGAAAACTAGAGGGAAAAAAGTAAGATAATATATCCTTCAAACTTAGTGTTTATTTTGGTTATCAATATATATTCTAGGCTTGTTTTACAATTTCTGCTAAAAATTCAGAGACAGAGTAACAGACAGATCCTTTGCTTGAACTGGAACCCTGGCTCCCAGAATGATACTAAAGAAAAAGCAGGGGCTGTTTCTTAATATTTCCAAGACTCAGTTTTCTTTTTTAAGGAAAACTAATAATACCTATCTAGAAAATTATGTTGAGAGTTAAATCATATATAGGAAAAGTAAAGTACAGTACTTGGCACATAAAAGAGTTTACTTTTTAACTTTATAGAGGAATAATTTATATACAATAATATGCACACATTCTAAGTTTATAGTTTGAGTTTTCACAAATATATGCACCTGTATAGCCAACACCCCGATAAAGATGTAGAACATTTCCATTATCATAAAAGGTTTGTGTGTGCTAGTTTGTGATAAGTAACCCACTCATCCCAGCAACAGGCATCCACTGATCTGCACTCTTGTCACTATAGGTTCATTTTTCATTTTCTAGAATTTATGTATATGCTATTATATATAAAAGAATTCTGCCTTTGTAACTTCTTTTCATAAGAATTTGTTTATATTGATTTAAAAATAAGCAAATGTAATATATTCTCAGTTTATTGTTGAGTAATACACTCTATGTGAGTATATTATATTTTGTTTATACATTTACATATGGGTAAACATTTAACATTTACAATTTGGGCTATTTTATATATAAATGATGTACATTGCATATATAAACATATACATATGTACAGATAACTATATACATATAATGTATAAACATAACATCTGCTTATATTTATTATATTCCTTTCACAAAAGCTTGATTTGATTTTTTCTCCACTTGTTTACTTTTATTTATAAATTTCTTCTATTTGTTATTAGTTCTTTCTACTTTGTATTTAATTTAATTTATGTTTAGATTTTTAAGGTGATAATGTAAATCATTATACTTTTTATCTTTGAATATAAGCAATTAAAGATATAGGTTTTCTTCTAAGTACTGCTTTTAATGATATAACAATTTTTGGTGTATTTATATTATATTCTGTTTAAAATATTATCAGATTTTCTTTGTCATTTGTGTTTTAAGTCATACATTACTTATACACATTGTTTAGTTTTTCCAAATACTTGGGATATTTTTCAGTTTTTTAAAAATTTTTGTCTAAGTCTACTTCTATATATTTAGAGGATATCCTCTAGACGATGTCAATCCTTTCAAATTTTTGAGACTTATTTTACAATTTAACATGTAGTCTGTCTTGGTAAATGTGAAAAGTGCTTTTGAAAAGATCATGCTTGGACCTAAATGTCCATGGACAGATGACGAGATAAGGAAATCATGATATATATACACTGTAGAATATTACTCAGCCATAAAAAAGAAGGAAACTTTTTATCCATTCCTAACAATGTGGATAAGCTTGGAGAAAATCAGGTTAAGTGAAATAAGCCAGGCACAGAGGGAAATATACCACGTCCTCACTCATAAGTGGGAGCTGAGAGAGAAGAAGGAAAGAAAGAAAGACCACCATGGTGCGTTGGGCTCACAGAGGGAGAGAACAGGCCGAGGGTTGCTGAAGGGGTGGGAGGGGAGAATCGGTGGGAGGCTTGGGGAATAATTGCAATTTTGGGCAATGGGCATGCTAATAGTATTGATCTGATCATCACATCTTGGGCACAGATGATGACAGTCAGTTTTGTACGCCATGAATATGCATAATCAATAAAAAATAAAATAAAATAAAGAGAGAAAAGATTAGGTATTTTGCTGTTGTTGAGTAGAATACTATATAAGTGACATTTAGGTCTAGTTGTTTGATGGAATACTGATATTTTCTATCCTTACTGATTTTCTATCTTCTTGTTCTACCTGTTACTGTGAAAGAAGGGTTAAAATTTCCAACTCTAATTGTAAACTTTTCCATTTCTCCTTTCAGTTCAGTTCTTTTTTTGCTTCTTGTATTTTGAAGCTCTGTTTTCAGGTACAAAATCATTTTTTATATGTTTGCTATTTTGATAAATTGACAATTTTATTATCATCAAATGTTCTTCTTTATCTCTAGTCATATTCATTTTTCTTCAGTTTACTTGCTGTGATATTAATGTAGCCGCATAAGTTTCCT
>NW_007727770.1:71492-73763 GCF_000696425.1 Galeopterus variegatus | reverse complement strand
TGAAACTTATATATTCATGCAGGCAATTTCATTATTTCTCTTTACACTCCCCATATAAATGGAAAAGAAAATAAACAGTGGAATAGATTTGGGGCTTGGGGGTAGGATTGGAGTGAGTAGGAAGTAAAGTTATTTATTACAGAATCATATCTAAGTTACACTGAAATTTTCAATATAAATTTTGTTGGACCATTCCACCATATTGTAAGTCTATGTAAACCAATGTTCCGAGGAAAGAAAAACCAAAATAGAAGATGGCTCATTTTCAAGGCTTGACCTTATTACACAAAGATTCAGGTCAGGAGTCAATAGATTAGAGCTGAAGAGCGCATTCCAACTCTGATATATTGTAAATAAGTTTTTATTGAAATGCAACCATGTCATCCCTTTTCATACTCTTTATGATTACTTTCTCACTACAATGATAAGAAACCATATGACTGGTAAGCCAAACAGATTTACTATCTGGCCCTTTATCAAAAATACTTGTTGATACCACTTTTGGAAGAAAACACATTACTGTTTTTATTATTTTATATCTTTACTAATATATACAAAACATGAGGCAAAAGCAAAACTNAGTGTCTTGGTTAAACTTGAAAAACTGCTAAAATATAATTTTCTACAGATAAAATCCCAACTTACTTTTATAAATATAAAATACCATTTGTCAAATCTTTATTTCAACACATTAATTAATAAGGAAAAGAGTAAGATGTTAAAACTGATTCAATGAGCATTTGAGGGCATAGGTATCTATAAATAATTTAAGAATGGTAAGTTAAGATTGTTGAATTAATTTCAAAAGAGATTTATGTCCTGCTGATAAATAATACCTAAAATTTAGAGTTATCTTTTCTGCTAAGCATATATTATTTGCATTTAAACCTGAAAATGTCTATAATTTAACATGTAACTTAACTAAGTCTAGGAAATTCACTCAATAATAGACAAGGAATTAAACACTTCCTTAGAAAATGTATTTATAACTTTATTTAGCAGCAGAAAAACTCCTTATAGATAGGATTGACATTTCTTTTTCTAATGGCAGATAACCATAAAAATGACTTTAAGAAATAGCTTGCATAATATTAAATATGGCTTCAATCATAAAATATCTGAACTAGTATGCTGGCAATCTTAGCTAAATAATGTATTACTAAATTTGTGATAATATCCCCTTATATTAACACTCCTAATAATTTAAAACCAAATCTAAACATGTTATCAAGTTTTATTCTCACAAAAATCCTATGAGGTAGGTTAAATGGGTATTACTAACTCAATTTANAAATAAGTTTTTATTGAAACGCAACCATGTCATCCCTTTTCATACTCTTTATGATTACTTTCTCACTACAATGATAAGAAACCATATGACTGGTAAGCCAAACAGATTTACTATCTGGCCCTTTATCAAAAATACTTGTTGATACCACTTTTGGAAGAAAACACATTACTGTTTTTATTATTTTATATCTTTACTAATATATACAAAACATGAGGCAAAAGCAAAACTCCTTCAAATTTAAAACATCACATCATTTTAATGTATTTTATGCTTCTTACTAATAATGTTTCACTATTAACCCTAAACCTCTCAGGATATGCATTTTCACCCTCTACTCTCTCATCAGTGTACCTGAATATAAAAATTGGATAAGTTCTAGGATGTGTTCACATTTCACACAACATAGCTGATGAATCATTACTTAAGGAGAAAAGCCAAGTTGAAATTTCCCTGTGAAATGTGTGACAATCTCATATACTCAGCTTTGGTCACTTAGCCAGGGTTCTTGCTTTATTTTATTGTGTAGGATTTTTAAAATGTTGTTAATGTGGTATATCACACTGATTGAGTTGTATATGTTGAACCATTTTAGTATCTTCAAGACAAATCCCATTTGATCAGGATGTATAGTCACGTTAATGTGCTGTTTAATTCAATTTGCTACTGTTTTATTGAGAATGTAGGTTACAAATATGTCTTATATCAAAACCAAAATTACTCAAAATATTTTTTCTGACCACAATAAGATGAAACCGGAAATCACTAACAATAAGAAAATATAAAGTTTTTTATTATAATCAAGTCCAATTTACTGATTGTTTTAATTTTATAATTTTATGCATTATTAAAAATCTTTAATAACTTCAAGGCCACTAACATTTTCTGGGTTTTTTTAAACACATTATAGTTCTAACTCTTAAATTCCCAAAGATTATCTTTTTTTTTTTTTTTTCTTTTTGTCTCTTTTACTGACCAGTAAC
>NW_007727770.1:67035-70492 GCF_000696425.1 Galeopterus variegatus | reverse complement strand
TCAGCCAGTGAGCGGGAACCGGTCTCCACATGGGATCCGAACCCTTGGTGGGAGCACCACCGCACTCCCAAGTGGCGCACTCTCCAGTACTCCACCAGGCCTGCCCCAAAGATTATCTTTTTTATGTTAATTTTTACATAATATGAGGGAAGGGTCAAGGATTTTTGGTTGTTGTATATGGCTACCCAATTTTTCGAGTACCATCTGTTGAAAAATGTATCTTTCCACATAGAATTGTGTTATGTTGGTCAAAATTAATTTTCCATGATTTGTAAACAAAAATATTTCCACACTCTAGAAGTCTACATGACTATCTTTATGTAAATATTGTATGATCTTATTACTGTAGTTTATATTCACTCTTGAAAGCAGATAGTGTATGACTTACAATCTTGTTCTTCTCTTTCAACATTTTTCTAGCAATTCTAGCTCCTTTGCATTTCCATAACAATTTTAGATCAGCTCATCAATTTCTTCCCCAAAAGAATGCTGGGATTTTGATTGGTATTTTATTGAGTCTCTAATTTGGAGATAATTCATTTAACAATATTGTGTGTTCTCATACGTGCACATGGTGTATTACTCTATTTAGTTATTGAAAACTTCTGTTTTTATTGATAGCATAAAGAAATATGTTTAGTTTTTATACTGGCATTTTATTCTCTAAACTTGCTGAATTTGCTTAACATTATATATATATAATATATATATCTGCCAGATTTTATACATATATGATAATGCAGATTGTAGATAATGAAAATTACCTTCATGAAGATAATGAAATTTTTTTCTTTCAAATATTGGATGTTTTGTTTCTTTCTCTTGTCCTATTGCAATATCTAGAATCTCTTGTACAATGTTTTACAGTAGTTGTTAGAACAGACAAGCTTTAGTTGTTTGTGATTCAGATGAAAGCATTCACTTTTTACAATAAAGCATGATGTTAGCTGTAGGATCTGTTTTAATTCATAATATTTATTTTTAACATATGTTGATCTTCCTGACTTTAAAGTGACTTTCTCTTTTAAACTACTTTATTTAGGTATGATTGATATGTAAAGAGCTGTACATATTTAATGTATACATCTCCATGAGTTTGAGAATAATTATACACCTGTGAAACCATCAGCACCATCAAGGCCATAGATATATCCAAAACCTCCCAAAGTTTCCTTCTGTCTCTATTATTATTATTATTATTATTATTATTATTATTATTATTATTATCATTATTTTGCATTTTAAGAAAACTTAACATAAGATGTGCCCTCTTAGCAAATTTTAAATATACAATGCAATATTCCTAACTATAGGCACTATGCTGCATAATAGATTGATGGAATTTATTTATTTTGAAGAACTAAAATTTTACTGTGGGGGTTTCTCAAAAAATTAAAAGTAGAATTCCTATAGGATTTGGCAATCCCACTTAGAATATTTATCTGAAGGAATTAAAGTCAGAATCTTGAAGATGTGCCTGCACTCTCATGTTCATGTTAGCATTGCTCGCAATAGCTAGACACGTAAACAGCCTAAATGTCCATCACTGAATAAATGCATACAAAAAGATATATACGTATAATGAAATATTATTCAGCCTTAAAAAAGAAGGAAATTCTACCATTTTAGATAACATAGATAGGCCTGAACTACATTATGCTGAGTAAAATAAGTTTTCTTTTTTATAGATACCTTTTATTAGGTTTAGGAAGCTTTTATGTATTCCTACATTGCTGAAAGTTTTAAATTATGAATAAGGTTTCATTTTGTTAAATGTTTTTTTCTGTATATATTAATTATAATTTTTTTTTCTTTTGTGAGAATGTGAACATGGTAGATTATATTTATTTTTAAATGTTAAACCAACATTGCATTCCTAAGCTGAAATTCATTTGATTGCAACGTATTATTCTTTTCACAAATTCTTGGAGTTAATTTTCTAAACTTTTGTGAAGAATTTTTAATAATGTTGGTAAAAGATAACAATCTGTGTTTTGTTATTTTTGTAAAGCTTATATCAATTATTAATGAAATATCCAACTATAATTGTAGACTTATTTCTTCACTCAGTTCCATCAGTTTTTGCTTTAAGTATTTTGAAACTAGGGTATTTGATGGAGTTTGGATGTGTTGTCCCCTACAAAACTCATGTGGAAATTTGATCTCCAATGTGGCAGTGTTGGAAACTGATTGAGTCATGGGGGTGGATCCCTTATGAATGGATTAAGGCTCTCCCTGGGGGAGGGGGAATTAATGAATGAGTTCTCATTCTATTAGTACCCACAAGAGCTCGTTGCTTAAAAAGACCCTGGCATCTTCTCTCTCTCTCTTGCTTCCTCTCGCCATGTGATCTGCTTGGACCCACCGGCTGCCTGCCACTTTCCACCATGAGTAGAAGCAGCCTGAGGCCCACCCTTGCCAGATGCAGATGTCCAAGGATCGTAAACCAAATAAACCTCTTTTCCGTATAAATTACCCAGTCTCAGGTATTCTGTTATAGCAACACAAAACGGACTAAAACAGTATTTTACACAAAAACATTTAGAATTGTATGTATTCTGGTGGAATTGAGTCTTTATCATTATGTAGTTTTTCTATTCATGGTTAAATTCTTTGCTATGTAAATACTTCATGTGATATTAATATATCTTTTCTAGTTTTTCTTGAATTTGCTTTAGCAGGGCATAATTTTCCCATTCTTTTAAAAAATCTATTTGTGTCTTTACATATAAAATGGGTTTCTCATCCCCAGCTTAGAGTTAGGACTTACCTTTTTACCCAACATGATATTCGTTGATTTTTATCTTGGCTTTTAAACCATCCACATTGAAATTTAAAAATTTATTGAAAAATTATTTTTTACGTTTTCATTTTCTCTCCTTTTTTTTTCTTATTAAATATAACTTTTTGATTTATATTTTAGTGATACTTTAGTACATCTTAATATTATCTTGGTCTTGAATGTACTTTTAAGCATCATAGTCAACTTCCAAGTATTTCATACTAATTGACCTATATTGTAAAAAACCTTACAGAAGTATGCTTCTGTATTTTTCCTCCTGGCCTCTTTGCTATTGTTGTTACACTTTACTTCCACATATGTTTAAAAAATAATGCATTGTTGGGCCGGCCTGGTGGCGCACTGCTACAGTGCGCCGCTTGGGAGCGGGGCGGCGCTCCCGCCGAGGGTTTGGATCCCACATACAGACCGGTTCCCACTCACTGGCCGAGAGAGGTGCGGGCGCAACACCGAGGGTTGCAATCCCGTTGCCGGTCCCGGTCCGGTACGGGCGCGACACTGAGGGTTGGGATCCGTTGCCGGACACAAAAAAAGACAAATAAATAAATAAAAAATAATGCATTGTTAATATTTCACTTAAACTACCATTTATCCTTTATAAGTGGATTTGAAAAACAATCAAGTATTTCTTCTTTACTCATAGATTTAAGTGCATAC
>NW_007727770.1:65667-66582 GCF_000696425.1 Galeopterus variegatus | reverse complement strand
TATAAGTGGATTTGAAAAACAATCAAGTATTTCTTCTTTACTCATAGATTTAAGTGCATACGTTACCACATATTTGATTATTTTAAAAATTGACAGCAAACTGGCTTATCTCTTTTGGTGTTTTTACTGTCCTATTTAACCAAATGGAATTTTTATTTCATTGACTATAATGGACTAGTTTTACCACCAAGATACCAGGATTCTAGGCCTACTGTGTATTTTAAGCAGGTAACAAACATACCTGGTTTCATTTTCTTCATCTGTATAATGAGAAATATAGAAAACACTGGTAATTAACACACACACACAGGATTAAGTGTGGTAATGTGGAAAACAAAAAAAAGTATGAAATTGACTTTGTCAGTAAAATGTATTCATAGATTTGCAGTAGTAAAATTGATAGTGTTTTATTCAAATGTCATTATAATTTTAATATTAGTATTGCTTTTCATACATATACTAGCACATAGAAGACTGATAGGATGGCATGTAATACATAAATAGCATTCTTTTATTATCTGGAAAGAATAAGTCTCTTGAATTTTGAAATTTAAATGTAATATAGGAAAAAATTAATGATTACATGGCTACATAGAAATAGTTTTATAAACATTTTAATTGAGTATAATCATATAATAATATTGTGAAAATAGCATACTGCAATTAAGCTTTGTCATGATGAGCAATCAATAAGTGAGTTCTACTTATAGCTCTTATCAATGCCTTTTATGTAATATTCAGTTTTCTGTATTATTTGGTTTTCTGTTTATTCAGTTTTCTGTTGCTTATAACAAAGTACCTGAAACTGAGTAACTTATGAAAAAAGAACATTTTTTTCTAACAGTTTTGGAGGATGGAAATTCCAAGATCCACGGGGTACATCTGGTAAGGGCCTTCTTTTTTCTGGTGGAAACT
>NW_007727770.1:57757-65153 GCF_000696425.1 Galeopterus variegatus | reverse complement strand
CTACAGTCCAGCAGCAATGTAAGCATTCATATCAGCAGGGGTGGGTGAGAGCATTTTTTACAGTGCTCACTTGCTCTCCTTATAAAGCTGTCGGTTTACCCCATGATAAGCCAGGAGGCCATTATTTCATGAATATTAACCCTTTCATGAGGGCATAATACTCATGTCCAATCACCTCTTAAAGGCCCCACCTTTCAACGCTGCCACAACAGAAATCATGCTCCCACATGACCTTTGGAGGTGACAAACATTGAGACCATAGCACTTTCTTATTTAGGCTAAAGGACAAAAGTTTCATAAATACAAAGTTTCATATCAAATTCATTCTGTACAATGAGGCTAAAAGTATGAATAAAATAACTAAGAAGCATAAAGGAAATTTTTATCCTATATGGATGGTTGAATACAATAATATTAATAACATTTCAGAATTAAAAAGACCAAGTAAGAGGTATGATAACTAATGATATTACATTTTATAATTATTCCCTAAAATATAAATTGCAAATTTAGTTTTAAAATATATTAAAGTCTCAGATATGACCTCCTCTGATAGTTAATTTTATGCATCAGCTTGACTGGTCACAGGATTCCCAGATTAAACATTATCTCTGTGTGTGTCTGTGAGGATGTTTCCAGATGAGATTAGCATTGAACTGGTGGACTCAGTAAAGTAAGTTGCTCTCCCAATGTGAGTGAGCATCATTCAATTAATTGAGGGCCTTAGAAGAACAAAAGAAGGAGAAAGGAGGAATTCATGTCATTTGCTTCCTGCCTGCCTGTTTGAACTAGAACGTCTCATTTCATCTTCTCCAGCCTTTTCACTTGGATTTACACCTGGTTTGTGGATTGGCTCCTCTGGTTCTCAGACCTACCAGTTTTCCTGGGGTTATAAATTACAGAGGGCAGATAGTGGCACTCCTAAGCATCCATACTCATACTGGTTTTGTTTCTCTGAAGCACCTGACTAATATACTTTGGCTCCTCTGGTTCTCAGACCTACCAGTTTTCCTGGGGTTATAAATTACAGAGGGCAGATCGTGGGACTTCTAAGCATCCATACTCATACTGGTTTTGTTTCTCTGAAGCACCTGACTAATATACTTCTTATCACTAAATACCACTGATTCATTTTATAGCCTTCTATATCCATAAGTCATAAAGATGATTATTCTTTCTCTAGTATGATATCTACTGATAAGATATGATTAGATTATATCCTAAGGTTTTAGGGAAAAAGCTGTTTTTTTTCTGTTTGGTGTTTGTTTTTTTCTTTGTCTTTATTGTGACCTCTATACTTTGCCCCTGAATTAGGTAAATTTTAGGCATATTGTCTTCCCATGTATCTGGTTTTTGCTTTATAAAGGTGCAGTGCAGGAAAGAAGTAGGCTTTTATTCTACGTTTTTCTTCTTCCTCCTTATGGTTACCTGATTTTCCAAGTTCAGGATGATTAAGTCTGCTAAAGCGTCAGATTTTCAATTCGCTCTGAAATGTGAATGGCCAATCATCTGTATGCATTACAAGTTCATTGCAATTATCTGATAGGGAATCAACATGTAGAGAAACAAAGTTAAAACTTTAACTGTGAATTGAACAATACAGGTATAAAGGTATCAGAAAAGTGAGGAGGCTCTCCTTGCTTTTCTTTTTATCTAAGAAGAAAATTTTGGCACTCAACATATACATGTAAATAATAATTTAGCTAAAATACACTTATTTTCCCTGTTATGTATAAGCTCATAACCTTCAAATTATTGATTTAATTGATCATAGATAATAAATATACAATTGAATTAATTTGCATGTTTATATCATAAATTTGACAGCATTTTTGCCTCAGAATTACTGAAGAACTAAATCAAATAAAGAACATAAACATTCATGTTAGTTTTCTGATGCTACCCATCTTCCATCATTTATTATTTTTCATCAGTGTTCCCTGTTATATCAACTAACTGAAGAACTATCATGTTTATGATACAGTACTAGGTGTTGGGTGATTGTATTATTCATTAAAAATATTTAAAAAGAGTTACCAACACATTGTACTGGTTTCCTGTTGCAGTTGTAATAAATTACCATAAATTTGGTAGGTTAAAATAATACACAGTTTTTATTTATATTATTTACCATCTTACAGATCTATAGGCCAGAAGTCTGAATAAATCTTACTGAGCTAAAATCAAGGTGCTACGGTGTATTCGTGGAGATTCTAAGGGAGGAGCCATTTTCGCCCACATTCCTTGGCTGGTGGCCTTATTTCTCCATGATGTCTTTCTCACATTACTTCACATCACTTTGATACTGCTTCCATTGTCAAATCTTTGACCCTAAATGATACTTCTTCCACTTTTTAAGACGCTTGATGTTACATTGGCTCTACCTGGATAATCTAGGGTAATCTCCCTTTTTTATTTTATTTTATTTATTTTATTATTTGTTTGTTTTGTGTGTGTGTGAGTGTGTGGCTGGCTGGTATAAGGATCTGAACCCTTGACCTTGGTGTTATAACACCACGCTCTAATCGATTGAGCTAATCAGCCAGCCCAATCTCCCTATTTTAAAATCAGCTGTTTAGCAACATTAATTTGATCTGAAACATTAATTCCCTTTTTCCAATGTAACAAAATATATACAGATCCTGGGAATTAGCACATGAACGTCATTGGGGTACTATTCTTCTGCCATCTGTATATGTGGTAGGTCTTGATGTAAGTGCTGGAAATTCCAAGATTGAGACATGACACTTTTCTGGTTCTGATTCAAATTTTGGAGAAAAAAGAACTCTACTCAAATTAATTCTTTTGAGTCTTGACTTTCAAAAAAAAAAGTAAATAGCTGAATGTGTATGTATGTGTGTGAGTGTGTGTGTGTGTGTATACACATATGTATTATATGTGTGTATGTGTATAAAGTTTATCTTCTAAATCATTTAAATCTTAGACCAATAAGGAAGGATGTTAATAGAATAATTCTCATATGTATGGCTTGGTAAAAAGTTCTCTAGAAATAGCTTTTCTAAATGAGAAAAAGATTATCAATGTGTTTTTTTTTATGAATGAAATTGGAGATGTCATGTAGGAAACTGAGAGAAACCATGTGATGGCTGTGTTTCCACCAAGTAATACTAATTGCATGAAAATAACATTTTTGTTGAAGAAAAGAAAGCATCCTGTCACTTTCGTTGAATATACCCCAGCCTTCAACGGTGGGGCCCAACTTGAGTGTGTTACTATGGAAAGAGTAAAAGCGTCACTCTCTTTTGTGGCTGTTACACTGTGAGAGATAACAAGGACTAAATTCTAAGTCATACACAAACAAGACAATTATAATTCAAGGAAAACACTACAGGTTAGTGACACTCAAAAATAAATATGTAATATGTAAGCAATAAAAATTGAGTTGTGTCTTTAATAACAATAATATCAAGATATCATGACCATGTAAGTTCACAACATTATTTACTATGTACTAGATTAAAGTAAAATACATAATTTTAATAGTTACAGAAAAATCATTCAACAATATTCAGCAACCATTTATAAAAACAATCTTAAGCTAGGAATATAGAGGGATTTCTTTAAACTGATAAAAGTTGCATATCAAAATAATAAATATTCCCCACACAAAGACATTTAGAGATTTGTCTCCATAATAGTCTCTCAAAACATATCTTCTCTGTGTTATGTAGATTAGTTCTGATATTAGCATATTAGTCCATTTCTGTTGCTTATAATGAAAATACCTAAACTGGGCAATTTGTAAAGAAACATGTTTATTGCTTACAGTTTCAGAAGTTCCAGTTCAGGGAACACATCTGCCAAGGGCCTTGTTGGTACTGCCTCTACACAGTGACACAAGGACACACATTCAAGAGAGTTTGAGAAGAGAGAGAGAGCAAGAGAGCTTCTCACACACTCTCCTTTTAAAGCCATCAGAATCATGCCCATGGATAACCATTAAGACACCAAATGGATTCATCCATTATCTACGGCATGGTTCCCACAATCTAATCACATCTTCAGGACCCCACCTTTCAATTATCATAATAGGATTTCCCACCCTCAACAGTTACAGTGGGGATTAAGCTTTGATGAGTTTGGGGGAATATTCAATCCACAGCAATTATTATTTTTAAATATTTCATTAGTACTCTTTAAATTCCAGTTCTTTCATTTTAAATAAAATACTGTTGAAGCAGACCCTAAATCAATCCATAAGTCAGCTAATCTAACTCTAGAGCTTTTTATTCCTGTTACTTCTATTCATCTAAATAATCTTTTAAACTTTAAACTCCTGTACCCCCTTTGATTCCTCATTTTTCTTTAATGTCTGTTTAAATATCAAGAGCAAGTTACTTCTCTATTTTCACTGCTAAATTTATACATTTATTTGTTCAGATATGACTGTAGAAAGAATTCCCTAACTGGCCTTACCTTCAGTATCTCCCATCTCCCATCCATCCTACTCTATGTCATCACACATTAATGTTTCTAAATCATGGCTCTGTTTCCATTATTCATTTATTCTAAAACCATCAGTGGTTTTCCATTACCTAATGAATAAATCAAATATCCTATGTTGACTGTATACGACTACTACAATAATATACCAAAACATACTAGAACATAAAAGTCTATCTATATATCTATAGTGGATTGAATTATTTCTCCCACCCCCAAACTCCCTGAAGCTTGAATTGTGTCTTCCAAGTTTTATGTATTAGAAACTTAGCCCGCACTGTGACTGTGAAGAGGGTGGTATATCCTACTATGGTAATTGAAAGGTGGAGCCGTGGAGAGGTGATTGGATTGTAGGACCATGAAGTAGTGAATGGATTAAAAATGGTGGTCAGGGGTGTGGTTCTGACGGTGTTAAAGAAGAGGAGAGTCTGTCTCTCTTGCTCTCTCTCTCTGCTCTCTCTGCTTCCACCATCTTGCAATTTGAGACCCCTGGGTCAGTGTTGCCACCACTAGATGGACTTTGGACTTCCCAACCTCAGAAACTGTAAGCAATAAATTTCATTTTCTTTATAAATTACCCAGTTCCAACTATTTTGTTATAAGCAACATAAATGGACTAATACAATAGCCTTTTCTCCAACTGCAATGCCATTCAAACACTGACTGCCAGAGTTAAGGTAAATTTTAAAACTTAAGGGCACAGTTCTCCATAAGACTTCCCTCACTAAAGATATCTATGACAAGCTTGAGTGTCCCCAGGCCACCTGCACCACTGACTAGCCACAAATTCAGAGGTCTCCACCATCCCCTTTGGTTTAATAATTCACTAGAATTACTTACAGAACTGTGGAAAATAACATAATTACTACTACCACCTGCACCACTGACTAGCCACAAATTCAGAGGTCTCCACCATCCCCTTTGGTTTAATAACTCACTAGAATTACTTACAGAACTGTGGAAAATAACATAATTACTACTAGAGTTTCATTATTGGAAAAACAATAAATGTTAGGATCATCCAAAAGACAAGATATATAAAGCAAGGTCTGGGAGGTCCCCAAAGGCAAAGATTCCATGTCCTGTTTCTGTGGAGTTTGAACACATCACCCACAAAGCACATAGGAATGCATATAGAGTGTTATTAATGAAGAAAGTTCATCTGAGCTCTGACCTACAGTGTTCAGAGTTTCTACTGGGGTTTCATTACATAGACATGATGGAATCATCACCCAGGTAACTTGATCTCCAGTCGTCCAGTCCTCTCAGAGGTTAGACTGATATCCTGTGTCTCAAAGCCCCAAAGCTCTGATTACATGGTGGGTCTTTCTGACATCACCAGCACCCATTCTTGCCAATCTTTTTAGCATAAATCAGAAGTAGTCTGCAGAGACCACCATGAATATCAAAGACACCTTAATTAGTTGGGAAATTTCAAGTGTTTAGAGGTCACCTCCCAGGAACCAGGGACAAAGGCCAGCCAAATTCTTTATTATGCAACACTAGTCAAACTAAACCATTTCTTCAGTCTTCTCTGCCATTTCACCTTTACCCCAAAAATCTGCTTTCTTGTCTGTATGTGCGGAAGTGTGACCCTTCCTTCAAGCTCATCACAAACACTACTGCTTCAGTCGCACATTCTTTAATTACCCCAGCTGCATGCATTTTTGACTCTAGTAGCTTTTGTTTTGTGATTCTTATTATACCTGTTGCATACAAATATTAAAATTATATACTCTACTAAATTATAGAGTTCTTTGTAAAAAGTATGCAATTCATTTTTATATTACAGTAATATTCAGTGAAGAATTATGCACATAATACCTGTTCAGTTATTTAAGGAAATTATTCATATCAACTTGATCATTTTGTGTCTGGCATTAGATAAGCAAATAAGGTACAAAAAATAAACAAAATAACAATATTGATTTCTCACCCCCAGATGCTTTCACTCCTGAAAAGAGAGAAGACTTGTTGACCAAGGACAACAATTGGGACACAGTTCTAGAAAGACATCTTACATAAGCAAGAAAAGAGCTTAAAAGTTATTTCTATGAGATATGATTTTGTGGTCTTGAATGTTTTTGAATATTTCCCACTTGAAATTCAAGTGTCCTATGTAGCTTTTGAAGAAAATAGAAACAAAGGCATTACTCTTTCTGTTTTAGAAAGCCAAGACCAAACCCACTTGGGGACCTGACAACAATGTGCAAGAAACAGACAAATTTGGCCTACTTCAAATCTAAGAAGATTAAGTCCTGGACAGTCATAAAGACTGACTAATTGTTCCTGCAGCTGTAGAGGATTTTAAGCCACAAGTCCTTGTAAGTAATTGATTCCTTTTCCAATAAATATTATAGTATCTTTTATAGGTAACATAGAGAATAACATTTTATTTGCCTTTCAAGGACCTAGTAAAATGAAGTTAGCTGGCTGGTGGAGCTTAACATCTAGCATACCACGGAGTCTAAACATAGATATTGCTCTGTGAGTGTTCACTTTTTTCATTTTATTGGATTATGTGGGAAACTCAACTAATAAAATCCTGTTTATTCTTGTGGTGAATTAAAGCATATGTGTAGTATGCTTTTTCTCAATTAGTGAAACTACCTAAAATATTTTGTTTCTGTATTCCTTAAGTTTGTCCTTTATGTTAAAGAAAATTATTTTTAAGCTAGAAAATACTAACAGGAACATGGAGTTATGGCTTTTATTTTCTGTGCAGCAACTGGTATCTGTAGGATTATGAATAAATTTCTTAATCTTTCTGATCCAATTTTCTTACCTATAAGCTTAAAATGATAAATCTTCCTACAAAATTTTTTGTGAGTATAAAATGTGTTTCTGTATCTAAAAGATACCTAGGGAGTTGCTAATATGCAACATGTAATCAAAACATCTTAGCACTTCCCATCACAATGTATTGAACAAG
>NW_007727770.1:56098-57061 GCF_000696425.1 Galeopterus variegatus | reverse complement strand
TTCACAGTACTAAGTACGATTCACACACAAAAAGGATCTGACTCGGATGAATCATTACCTTAGGACTAAAAATAAAATCTCTCTTTACAGTGGAAAATGTTTGCAATTGGGCAAGCTGTGCACAGCAGCTAACTGGGGTGGAATTCAGAAGAAAAGGTGGAAGTTTAAAAATATCTTTCTATAAAAAAAGAATATGAAAAGAATAGAAAAATTCTCTAAGGATGCATCATGCAAAGAAATTTAAACCTGATGATAAAAAAGACTATGGAAATCAGTGAATAAGAAAAAGACCCTGATTAATGGTGCCCACAGGGTCTCTCTAGATCCATTTGACATTTTTCTGTGTAGACCATCCAACTTGAAATCAGGTTGGAACCATAATCTATACAGTTGTGTGGTTCTTTTCCTTTCTTGTTTTCATTCACTGGCATAGATGAATTTCATAAAGCTGTATATAATAGAGAAAAAAAGTGTGAAGTAAAATCTGTAGGTCATTTTCTAGAGGAGTGTCAAAAACTCAGCTGTAGGAAAAAATGCACAGAATTCATGTTTGAAAAGCTTGAGTTTTATCTATGAATATTTATTATAGACATTATATATCTCAAAACTTTGTCTAAAGAAAATTAAGGAAACAGTATTATTTATTCTGTCATTTCAAACACAATAAAACCTGTCTTGTAGATATAATTTTACCAAGAAAATCATTTGCAAGTACTTAAGAATACAAGGGGGAAAATTCCAGCTTTCAAGTGCATATAGTGGGAACAATTGGTAGTTTGTGTCTAGTCTCCCCAGTATTTATGACTTAAAACCTTACCTAATATTCAACTTTTAATCAAATCTAAAATAAACAGAGGACAATGTAATATTGTTGTCCTATTGAGTCAATACAAAGCATTATTTTTTTTATTTTTTATTTTTTTGTCTTTTTTCTGTGTCTGGCAACGGGATTGCAATCCTTGG
>NW_007727770.1:43265-55735 GCF_000696425.1 Galeopterus variegatus | reverse complement strand
TCCTACTGAGTCAATACAAAGCATTATTTTTTTTATTTTTTATTTTTTTGTCTTTTTTCTGTGTCTGGCAACGGGATTGCAATCCTTGGTGTTGCTCCCGCGCCTTCGCTCAGCCAGTGAGTGGGAACCGGTCTGTATGTGGGATCCGAACCCTCGGGCGGGAGCACCGCCGCGCTTCCTAAGCAGCGCACTATCCAGTGCGCCACCGGGCCGGCCCCCAAAGCATTATTTTTAATTAGCATTTATTTATGAGGAATTTGAGATCCCCACCAGGTTTTAGCAGGTTGATGTTGTTACATTGTAAGAACATTCCATCCATTAGTTACACTTCCTGACTTTCTAATCTCTGTAGAGAGTGGAAATTAGAAACAAGATAAAAACTGATACATATTTCTACCATTCACTGGAATCTTCTGATTTTTAGTAGTTCTAGAGAAACTTTTCAAATCACATACATAATTTTATTGATTTATTTTTTCATAAAGGCCTTAGCCATTAATCAATTTCAACATAATTATTTAAATTATACACAAAGATATTTCCTAAATAAAAAGCACTGTAGCTTATTTCATACATATATCCTTAAGATGTACTTATTTTAGATATTAAAACATGAGTAGATAAAAATTTAATGATTTATATAAGAAAACTTGGCATTTATGAATTGTTACATACTTGTACTGTTTGTAAAATCAGTAATATATAGGAAAAATGATTGTGTGTTTCAATTGGAATAATATATGTGAACTTAAAAATATTTCAGACAATTATGCACATTCTCATTTAGTTCTATTTGTCTACTCTTTTAAAACTTTCTTCTTTACCCTCTGAAATCTAATTATGTTTCTTGTATTTTTCACAAATATCAATTTATTTAAGATCAATTCTAAAAAATATGTATTATTTATTTTGTGAGGAAGATAAGATAATTTCTCTTTATTTTGGCTGCTTTAAAAAGTAAAACTATTCTTGAGTAGTTAGGTTCACATTTTGTCAATTATACCACAAGTAAAATACACAAACACATTCCTAACAGTAACAGTGAAATGTTACAGTCATGATTTAGTCTATTATGCTTGTAGTGTGTGTGTGTGTGTGTGTGTTGGGGGTGGGGATGGAGGGAAATTAAATGGGAGGTCTGAATGAAATGTTACAGTCATGATTTAGTCTATTATGCTTGTAGTGTGTGTGTGTGTGTGTGTGTGTTGGGGGTGGGGATGGAGGGAAATTAAATGGGAGGTCTGAAAACCTTAGTAATTTATGTGTAATCCTAAATCGTCCCTCGGTATCCAAGGGAAATTGGTTTCAGGACTCCCACAGTGACCACCAGCACAGATGCCAAAATCCACACATGCTCAAGTCCTACTGTTGGTCTTGGGGCAGCCATGGATATCAAAATTTGGCCCTCCCTATATGCGGGTTCCATATACCTGGAATACTGTATTTTCCATCGGAGGTTGGTTTAATCTGAGGATGTGGAATCTGTGATTATGAAAGGTTGGCTGAATTTATTGAAAAAATCCATGTATAAATGGACCCAAGTGGTTCAAACTGGAATTTCTCAAGGGAAAATTATAATTTGAAAATGGCTAAAGGGATTTTGATCATCTTTTCTAGTGTTTCTGTAGAAACAGGATTGAGAACAACATACGATGAACTTTTCAGTGCTTTATATTTTAAAACTTAGAATATCAATCTGGTTTGTTTTATTTTTTATTTTATTTTTTGGTAAGAGAATTATTATAGCATACTGGTCACACCTTCAAGCCTGGAACCATGCCATGTAGGTTTGGCATGGGAAATATTTGAAGCTTATTTATTATTCTGGTGAGGTTTGCCTGGTGTTGATACAATTGCAACAACGAGCTGCATAAGCTTTCTCTCTCTTGCCTTAACTATGGCTTAGAGATTCAGACATGGCTAGAGGTGATATTGGGCAAAACTGACCGTTCTGGGATTTTATAGTATCAAAGATGTGCATGTATGCATTTTACAAGGGAAATTATAAAGCAAACTGGATTCACAGCACTGCATTTTTCTTATGTTAAAGTTAAAGTAATGATTGGAAAGCATGGAATACTAAAATTTGGGTTGGGGACACATAGGCAGATCCTATAAAGATAAATATTTTATTTTTTAAATTTATTTATTTATTATTATTATTATTATTATTTTACATTCTAAGATGTTGTGGAGCAGTTTGGGGGGAGGAGTAGAGAGGAAAGGGGAGGGAGATAAAGTGAGAGGAGGAGGAAGGGAGTGGGGTTGAGGACCGTGGCACCCCACTCATTCAGGCAGGGGAGCCCTGGGTGCTTCCAGTGGAGGCTCAGTGGTCATCGCTAGGCTGGATGTAGTCATCAGGGGGGCGTGGATGAGGCCCTCAGCCTCCAGCACCCTGGCTCAGGGGAGCCTGGGTCTCTTCCAGCAGCCGAAAGATAAATATTTTAAATGCTCAATTTTTGCTGAGACTCTTTTGCCACTGGAAACAGTTCCCCTTCCTTGTTTGAGTAAGTCATTTTCCATCTGTCTGCAGAAACAATAATGGCCAATCATGAGGTATTTGCATTACATGGGATGCTAGTTCTCCTTAAACTCTGTATCCACTATCTCTTGTTGCTTCTGTACTTATAACCAAGCTCTATTTCCGGCAAGGAAATAGCCCAAGGAATAGAGATATATTAGATAGATAGATAGATAGAAAATATATTTTATACATATATTTTATATTATATATTGGGCCTGCCAGAAATGGATGTTAAGTGTAAAAGCAATGACAGATAGTGGATACAGAGTTTACTTCAAAAGTTTGTGGAAAGGGCCAGCCTTGTGGCTCACTCGGGAGAGTGTGGCACTGATAGCGCCGAGGCCACGGGTTTGGATCCTATGTAGGGATGGCCGGTGCGCTCACTGGCTGAGCGTGGTGTGGACAATGCCTTGCCAAGGGTTGCGATCCCGTTACAGGTCAAAAAAAAAAAAAAAAAAGTTTTTGGAAAAATAGAATTAAAGATAATATGAATATGTCCATGAACTTTTTGAGTACCCTTGTGTGTGTGTATTTATTTATTTATTTAGAGAGAGATAATATACAGTTATCCCTCAGTATCCATGGAGATTGGTTCTAGGACCTCCTGTGGATACCAAAATCCATGGATACTTAAATCCTTGGTATAATATGGTGCAGTGTTTGCATATATCCGATGCACATTCTCCTGTATACATTAAATCATCTTTAGATTACTTATAATAACTAATAGAATGTAAATGCTATGTGAATAGTTGTTGTACTGTATTGTTCAGGAAATAATGACAAGAAAAAAAGTCTGTACAAACACATTTTTTTTCATATATTTTTGATCTGGATTGGTTGAATCCATGAATGTGATACTGATGGATATGGAGGGCAAAATATACATATGTATGTGTATATATATATACATATATATATGAGCAGTTTTTGTAAATTCTAAGAAAGCTATTCACATATTTCTTTCCAAGAACTGCTCAGTGCCATTTGTCAATTGTGTTCCTTCCAAGTCTCTGACTATATGCACTGTCTTAAATTCTGTCTACTAGAGCAATTTCTTTTCAACACTGCCTTTAATGTAAACCTGAGCAAGGCTGTAGTGCTACTGCTGTCCTCTTTTGGGAAGTACCAGCATATTGTTCAGAACACTCTGTAAATTAGACCAAATTTTTCTTCCTCAATTAAATGTTCACAGTGAACACCTCAGGAGGCCATACATGTGCACCAAGACAGAGCCACTGATATTGCAGAAGAAGGATACATACAAATTGGAGTCGCTTGATCATGCAACTAAGTGTATCTCGAAGAATTATTCAAGCCAGATCTTACATATATATAAATTATTTTCACTTGATGACAGAGTGAAGGTTTGTTTGTATACCCAACTTTATGGCCAGATGTCACCCAACTCATGATGAGCAGCTCAGGTTATATGAAAACTTGCTCACTTATGGCCAAATATTCAATCCCAGCGAAGGCCCAACAGCAGGTCAATATCTATTCAGAAAGAGAATAATTATCTGCAGAAGATGGAATCATTTTTCACCAAAACTGTAAAGGTCTACACTGCTAGCATTTACAGCAGCCTGCCTAAGGTCCCATACAGGATTGCTGTCTGTGACATCATGACACCTGCTGAGTTATGTGGCTCAAGTAGCCAAGCAGCTTACGTGGCAACCATATACTGTTGTAGAGTCTTCTCTTTTTTTTTTTGTTTTTTTTTGTTTTGATTAAAAACAAAAACAAATCATCCTTTTACATTATATTAAACTAAGATAAGAAGAAAGGGGCTACTTTACATCCTGGGGTGATTAATTTTAAAAAATCAAGGGATAATAGGTTATTATGGCATAATGAGGACAGAGGTATGTGTCTGGAACCCAAAAGATCCTTTGCAGGTCCTCTTAGCACTTCCATGTCCTGTGGTTAAAGCTAAATGGAAACTATGATCACCCAATGCAGGCAAAACTACAAATGTACCAGGACTTTCCGTAAGGAAGATTTGGTCCCATTCCAGCACTAAAGGGACCACAAGTAGCAGAGGGTAAAGGGGATATAGACTGGTGAGCAGAAGACAGAAGTTATAAATCCAAGCTATGACCTTATGTGGTAGGCAGAATTCTAAGACAGTGCCATGATCCAACTCCCAAGTGTGTCCTTGAGCGTAAAATAGACTATGAATATGATGGATTTCAGTTTCATGGTTAGATTACATTATATGAAAAAGGTGAGTGGATTTTGCAAGTGTAGTTAAGGTTCCATTCAGTTGGGCTTGTGTTTATCTAAAGAGAGATTATCCAATATGGTCTTGACAATCAGAGAAAGCTCTTAAAATGGGAATTGGACTCCTCCTTGAGAGAAATTCTTCTCCTGACTCTGAAAAAGTAAGGTGCTATGTTGAGAAGATGAAAAGTTGGGTAAGACCTGCAGGTGGCATCTAAGAGCTGAGAGTGACCTTTAGTCAAGAGAAAACAACAAAGTAGAGGTGTCAGGCATACAGTCACTTGAAATTGATTACTGCCAACAGCCACATGAGCTTGGAAAAGGTCACAGAGCTCCAGAAAGGAGTGAAATCTGGAATCTTGATTTCAGCCCATGAGACCCTGAGCAAAGACCCTCTTATGGTCTGCCCAATATCCGGATGACAGTACTGTGAGATAATTAATTGGTGTGGTTTTGAGCCATTTAAATTTGTGGCAATTTGTTATGCAACAATAGAAATTTAATGCCCAATATGACCAGTTATGGAAATGAAAGCAGTAGTATTTGCATTCCTTCCTTGTATTTATATCAATATATTGATACATGTATGGATGTAATTTTCCCTTCTCACTCCTGTTGTATAACGTATGTTAATATTCTCTCTATTAGCTTACCAGATATCAAAGACGGTGTGAATCAGCTAGCTTGAAGGGAAATAAAACTCAACCAGTTGTGGCTAAAGTAACTTTTGAGTCAACATATATTTTCTTTGGAGGGAGAGTTAACATGTATGTACTTATACAAGGTATATAAAATCCTAAGTATAGACATGGTTTTGATATTCCCTCATTTGGAAGTTAAATATGGCTACCAAATGAGGCATGTATGAATGACAAATTGAAAAATGGTAATAGATGTTGCTAAGTCAAGAAGTTGGGAATCACATTTCCCACAACCCCCTTCCTCTAAGGCTCTGGGATAGAGTTGCCCATAGAGTTTACAGTGTCACTTCGATGATCTGATGTGCTTGCTTGTAAGATTTTTCTTGCAAGCTCTGAGTTGATTTCCTGTGGGATAGTAGTTTACTTTTCTGCTGATGTTATAACATTCCTTCCATACCTTCACTTCCCCAGATCTTTCCATATTTGTGTAAGGTCTAATTACTATAAGAAATCTCTTATTCCCACAACAACCGTAGGAGCTTTGCTTCTCTGACCAAGTCCTGACTGACACACAGCAACATTAAAAAGGACTTACTAAGTATTTTCACTATCTCAGAGGAAACAATAGAACTTCAAAGTAACCAGTGGTAGGAGCTGGACAAAAAATTTTAAATAGATAATATTATATTTTAAACGTAAAAGTGCTCTCGTGCTATAAATATACAAATTCATTGCTCTTTTCCTTCAGTAAAATATTGCCTCCCTTGTGTTTACAGTCATTCAAGAGAATAAAAGATTTGCAGTGTCAGCTAGCAGTGAAATATGCACAAAAGGAAATAGAATGTGCAAGAAAGGAAGTAAATACAGAGAATGCTGCAGAAATAGCCTTGAGCCAGAAGGAACCAGGAAGAAATATTAGCAACCCACTAGCCTTCAAAGGTTGACCACAAACAAATATAGTAGCCTTCTTAAATTTTACTTTGTACTATAGTTATTTGTGAATATTCCATATCTCCTATCAATTTTTATATGCCTCAAAGAAAAAATATGCCATACATATATCTTTCTATTGGCTAACCACCCCTCTCACCCCATAAACTCACACCAGCTATCGAAGGCAGTATCTTGCACAGAGTAGCTCTAGTAAACCCGTACTGTATTGCCTTTGTCTGATAAGTTACTTCTATGGATATCTACTCCTCTCCCAATTCATGTAGTCCTTTTAGGGTTATGAATCACTTAATTTTCCCCGTCCTTGTTGTTATACATGTTGTGTGTGTGTGTGTGTGTGTGTGTGTGTGTGTGTGTGTGTGTGTGTGTGTGAGAGAGAGAGAGAGAGAGAGAGAGAGTGAGTATGTGTGTGAAAGATAGGGAGAGAGAAACTATGTGGTAACATAATTTGGAACATTTTGCCTGAAAGTACCCTACCCTGTTTTCACATTTATGTGAGTCAATAAATTGTCTTTCATTTAAGTTACTTTGATTTGTATTGTCTAACTTGAACACAATTCCTGTCCAACATAAACTGTGTTATTTAGAAGTTTTGAGTTAACAAATGATTCATCTTAAATTACAGAATTGACTGAAGGAGTAAAGTTTGACTAGTCTGCTACTTTAATTTGTGAAACATTATATCACGATTCAGACTACACATCCACAAAATAAAGATTTAGATGGCTTGTGAATAAGTTTGTCTAAAACTGTTTGCTACCCTTTTCCATCTTCAGTCAGATGTTTCAGAGAAATTTCAGACTTCTTTTAGACTAGCATATTGTAAGAAGAAAAGAAGCAGTGTAATGCTGCTTTTGAAAAATGTAATGCTATGACTACAATCAAAGAATGAAAATTGCTGCAGTTTACTTTTTAGGATAATCTGATCCTCACAGATCTGAAATCTACATTTTAAGAAAAATTCAACATAATGATGAGAAACAGAAGTTTAATTCCCAAAGCGGAGATTCCCTTACTGAATTAGGGGAAATATTAGGTTTGTCTTACTGCTTTAGCCCACAGCTGGATAGAATCGATTAAGCTGAGCACTTTGGACATGTGCAGCACATAGAGAGTTGCTTCTAAGGGACAGAAATCTAATTGTCCATGTCCAAATTCAAGCTTTGTGACTTTACTCAATGTTGGTTATAATCTCTGATATGGGCAAAAACAAAGCTAGCCACAGGCTTTCTGTGATTCTCAGGAGATATATTACCAGGGGAAGCCTTGTTAATGGCTGATTGTTAATGGTCAGTCCTCAAAGCATCTTTCAAACCCCCATAATAGGACGTTTAAGCAGTAGACAGAAAAATCTGAATAGTTCCCTCAAGAGAAATCCATCCCTCTACTTGTGTCAGATCAGTTCATGAAAGAGTATAACCAAGAAAACAAGACATCAATTATTTGTATTGAGAAATCTAACAGGAGACCTTTTAGTACCTAGGAAAGAAATTCTTACTGAATGTGGCCCCCAAAATATTGTTTACCAGTTAATTCTTTACATTATTCCTTTTCCTGCCTGAGCTACTGATCTCCTACCATTACACATTGAATGTCTATCATAGTTAAATTCTTCATTTAGTCAACAGATTGCAGAATATTAAAAAAAAAAAAAGATATCACTTGGATGAGTTGATTCTTTATATTTCAGGAATACACAGAATCTGTTAAAATGTGTACTTATATTTATTAATTAACAAGTGTATCTTTATTTTTATATAATTGGCAAAGAACAAATTCTTACCTGTAGTCTTTGAGGAAATATGACTTGTATTCAAATTTCTTACATGTATTTTTTTAGATAAAAATAAAAAAACAATTTTTATAAATTATTATAATTTATGGGCTTAAAATATATTATTGAGTTTAGTTTACCAGATTTTATGTTTTGCTATTACACACATACACGTATTACACACGCACAATCAAGACACAATCTCATTTTTATGAGATTTTTGTAGCTATTCAACTACTCACACCTACATAGTGCTAGTTAGTATTAGTTGATTACTGTGTGTCAGGCAGTGTACTATATGCACTATAAAATTTAATTATCTTAAAAATCCTAGAGATTGGGTATTTTTACTATTCCTACTAAATACATGAGACTGAAGCTTAAGAGAGAGTAAACAATGTTGGGAAAAAATTCTCACTCTTTTGCATAGCTTGTCAGAAGAGATACTGATGGACTATATTTTTAAGGATGTTTGTGGAACAAATGGCCTTGGTCGACAGATAGCATCTCCCACCAAAGCAGAGGTCAGTTTGTTAACTGTCCTGTATAACAGATATAATGTTTCCTTCTGGGGAAAGGTTGAGCAGGTTTGATTGTCATTAACTAGTCTGGTGGTTCCCTGAAAAGGCACATTCTCAGGCCTGTCTTTATTTGACCTGACTTGAAGTTTGTACAGTACAAACAGCCTTTTCTGGAGGAATATTTGTTGAAAATGATTAGTGGCAAATTTTTAACATCGTACTGCATGGGGTTATGAATAAAAGTTGGGGTAAGCAATAGGCTAACCAAAAAGCTTAAAAGGAAAAGCTCTGTCATGATATGTTTGTTCATATGGGGCTTTAAAGAGCACCTACTTATTGCTGGTAGTCTACAAGGCCACAAGAACATATACAGATAGATGTATGCATGCCAAGGGCAGTGCTCATGTTCAGAAAGAACCTAAGAATGCCGTAATGTCCCACTTCTGGCTCCTTGAGACTCTGCACAACCAGGAAGTGAATGCTAAACTTTATGGCTGAGTGCTTAAGGTATACCCCAGCATGCACAAAGAGCCACTCAGCAAAGACTGAGAGATGTATTTGTTCCAGGCACTTAAGGAAATTCGTTAGCTGACCACTCAGGTAACCACATAGACTTCAGTACCAACGCGTGACAAAGAATATGGAAATTACTGAATTAGTTTAGAAGAGTCACTAAATAAGCAAAAACAAGAGAAATATCTACATTCCTTGGGGCAAAAGTGAACTGGTCAAGAACAAAGATCATGGCAATAGGTTTTTTGTATACTTAAGCTATTTTGCTTGTTGACTTTCTGACAGACCAAAGAACAATAACATCTGCTTATTATAAGAAGTTAGCCAAAGCTTTACCCAAAAAATGCCTGGGAAAGCTTTACCAGAGAGTCTCTCTCCACCTGACAATGCTCCTGCTCATTCCTTTCATCAAACAAGGACAATCTTGTGAGAGTTTCAATGGGAAATCATCAGACATCCACCTTACAGTCCTCATTTATCCCCTCTGACTTCTTTAAAAGGCATCCATTTTTTTTCAGTTAGTAATGTAAAAAAGACTGCACTGACATGGTTAAATTTCCAGGATCCTCAGTTCTTTAGGGATGGATTAAATGGCTGTTGTCATCAATTACAAAATGTCTTGAACTTGATGAAGGTTATGGTGGGAAGTAGAGCTTATATTTTTTATTTTTACCTTTTAATTCCATTTTTTCCATGAATCTTTTAAAGTCTTCTTGTCTCTATAGATACTTTATTCAACAACTGAAGTTTACACATACTTCTCAAGAGCACAAGAAACATTTTCCAGAATAAACCATATGTTAGGCAATAAAACAAATCTCAATAAATTCAAAATATTGCATTCATACAAGATATGGTCTTTTTACACACAAAAAATGAAATCGGATATCAAGAATAGGAGGAAATTTGGGAAATTCACATATATATGAAAATTAAACAACTTACTTCTAAATAAACAATGGGAAAAAGAATAAATCAAAAGGAAATTTTAAAATTATCTTCAGATTAATTAATATAAAAATACAATATACTAAAATGTATGGGATACAGCTAAAGCAGCACTCAGAAGATAACTTATAGCTGTAAATACCTGTATTACAAAGGAAAGATCTCAAATCAATAATCTAATCTTTTGATTTTAAGAACTCAGAAAAGAATAGCATTCTAAACTGAAATCACACAGAAGGAAGGAAATTATAAACATAAGTAGAAATTAATAAAATAGAAGGTAGAAAAAATAGAAAAACCAATAAAACTAAGAATTGATTATTTAAATAGAGTAAAAAATTTGACAAACCTATTTCTAGAATGATTAATAAAAAAAGAGAAACTTCAAATTATTAAAATCAGAAGTGAATAAGATTGTACCTTACTACAATCTTAAAGAGAATTATATGGTATAATAAGAACAACTGTATATCAGCCAATTAGATTATATAAATGAAATGGACAAATTCTTAGAAATATACAAACTACTGAAACTGACTCCAGAATAAATAAATAGAAAATCTGGATAGACCTGTGATAATTAAAGTGATTGAATTAATAATCATAAACCTCCACCAAAGAAGCACACAAAACCAGATGACTTTTCTAGTGAATCCTACCAAATGTTTAATTAAGAAGTAACACCATCTCTTCACAATTCTTTTAAAAAAGGTGAAGTACTTCATTACTCATTTTATGAGATCAGTATTACTCTGATCCTAAAACTACTCAAAAATATTACACACATACAAACAAAAACAATAGCGAATATTCTTTATGAATATAGATGTAAAAACACTCAACAATATGTTTGCAAACTAAATCCAGGAACATACAAAAAGAATTATAAATTATGACCAAATGAGATTTGTCCCAGAATTTCGTGCTTGGTTTAATATATAAAATCAATCAATATACTACAGTGTATTAGTAGAATAAAGAATAATAATACATGATCATTTCAATTGAGCAGAAGAAAATCCAACATATTAAAATGTTAAAAACACTCAACACACTAGGAATGGGAGGGAATTTCTCATACTCAATAAAGGACATCTAAGAAAAAAATCATAGGTAACACTATTCTTACTGGTTAAAAATTGAATGCTTTCCCCCTAAAGTCAAGAATAAGCAGGCTGTCTTTTCTTGCCACTTTTATTCACCATCTTACTTGAAGTTCTAACGAGGGTAATTATACAAGAAAAATAAGTAAAATGTATCCAGATTGGCAATAAAGTAAAAACATCTATTTAAGATGATATTAATTTGTATTTAGAAAACCCAATGGAATTCATTAAAAATACATTATTAGAGCAAATAAAATAATTCAGTAAAGTTGCAAGAAATGAGATCAGTACACAAAAATTGTATTTCTATACACTAGCAATGAACTATCAAAACATGACATTTAAATCCATTTAAAATTGTACTGGAATACAATACTTAAGAATAAATTTAACAAAGCAAATGCAAAAAAAAAATTCACATTAAAAATTACAAAAATGTATTAAAAGAAATTAACAACTATCTAAATAAATGAAAAGACAACCTGTGTTCATGGAAAATAATATTTTTTAGATATGAATACTCCCCAAATTGACCTACATATAATATAAGCATATCCTATCAAAATCCCAGCCTCCTTCTTTGCAGAAATTGACAAGCTAATTTTATAATTCACATAGAAATGCAAAAATTCTAGAATAGCCGGAATAATTTTAAAAAAACAACAAAATTAGAGGGTCACATTTCTCAACTTCAAAACTTTCTCTAAAGTTATAGTACTAATACTGTGTGGTACTAACATAAGGCTAGGCATGTAGATTGATGGAATAGAATCTAGAGTGCAGTAATAAACCCTCATGTGTAATGAATTGTATTTTAACAAGAATCCAAGACAACTAAACGGAAAAGAATATTTTATGTAACAAATTGTGCTGGGGTAACTGGATATCCACAGTAAAAAGGAATAAATTTAGACTTCAGCTTTAACTCAAATGTCATTGAAGGCCTAAATTAGGCCTTAGCTAAGATTGCAACGTTCTTAGAAGAAAACATATCTGTAAATCTTCATGATCTTGCATTATGCATGACTTTTTAAATGTATTATCAAAAGTGAAAGCAATAAATGAAAATAGATTAAATTTTATCAGAATCAAAAATGTTTACGGGCTGACTGGTTTGCTCAGTTGGTTAGAGTGCACTGTGTTACCACCAAGGTCAAGATTTTGTATTCCCATACAGGCCAGCCACCAAAAAAAAAAAAAAAAAAAAAAAAAAAAAAAAAAAAAAAAAAAAAACCCCAAAAAAAAAAAAATTTTTTTTTTTTTTTTTTT
>NW_007727770.1:21429-43206 GCF_000696425.1 Galeopterus variegatus | reverse complement strand
CAAGATTTTGTTTTCCCAAACAGGCCCGCCCCCAAAAAAAAAAAAAAAAAAAGAAAAAAAGAAAAGAAAAGTTTATGCATCAAAGGACATGATCAAGAAGGCAAGAAAAAGACAATTGAAAAAGAATGGAAGGAAGTATTTTCAAATAATACAAATAATATATCTTGTAAGGGACTTGTATCAAGAATATATAAATAATTCTTATAATTAGATAATAAGACACATAGCCACACATCTAATTTTAAAATCGTCCACAGATTTGAATTGATATTTCTTTAAAGAAAATCTATAAAATGCTAATAAGAACATAGAAAATGCTCATAATCTGTAGTCACTAGGAGAATGCAAATCAAAACCGCAATAAAATACTACTTTATGCTATTTAGGTTGGCTGTGATCAAAAAGATAGGCAATGACAAGTGTTGGCAAGGATTTAGAGAAACTGCAACTCTCATATATTGTTCTTGGGAATGAAAAATGGTGCAACCACTTTGGAAAAAAGTTTATCAGTTCCTCAAAAAATTAAACATAGAGTGATCAGTACTTCCCTTCCTGGCACATATACAAGAATACTGAAAACTTATTTTTGGTTTCACAGTTGTGTCAATATATTAAAAACCACTGAATTATGCATTTTACAAGTGTTTATTTTATGGTGTGTGAGTTTTATCTTAATTTAAAAATATAGATGGAGGAAAAAGATATGATAAGTAGAGTGATAGACATCTTAAGAATGTATGGTCATCAGACTTATAGATTACTTATGCACAGTATCTTAGGATAGTCAGATGTTTTCACATATTTTGAATATATCTGATACTTAAAACAGTCTTATGAAATAATCATGGAAGTGAAAATTATCTCTATTTTGCAAATAAGAAGACACAGGCATAAAGTTACTGGGCTAACATTACTCAATTTGTGACTTAGACAAAACTCAGAAGTGACCCTATTTTACAGAGATGTTTTTCAATTATGTCAATTGGAAATGGGTTCTAATAGAACACTCAATTTAATTATTTCTAACAATAAAGCATAAAATAAAAACAGACTGTATATTTATTACTGTTGGATAACAGGATATATGCACTCGTGTGCATGCAAATTTTCTTTGCTACTAGTTTCTATGAAGAATTTAACAAGTTTTTAGAAATGGAATCCAATTCTTTGTTACCCATGCTAGTAGAGGGAATCAGAGATGAAATATGCAAGATGGGGTCTATATGTCCTAAAAACATGGTGAAAATTATTTGAGATAGGGGTAAACCACAGACAGGAGTCAGGACTGTTGCAAGCTGTGTTTTTCTTGACTAAATGTTACAGCTGTCATTCACCTTCAAAAAAATTGTTATAATGAAAAAATTAGCTCTTGTGTTAGCATATCTGAAGGTTTTTCAAGAAAAGCTATGACTATAAATTTTGATATTAAATCTTCATGTGGTACATTCTTTTTCACAATTTTCAAGCATGGATCAGGCCAAACAAAACTTGTTTAAAGAATATGTTTAGTCAGCTACACCCCCTCCCGACGTCTGCATCCAGCCAAGCAATGACGACCAGGCCACCAATGGAAGCACCCTGGGCTCCCAAGCCAGTGAGGGGGAGCCGAGGGCCTCAGCCACATCCCCCCAATGTCTGCATCCAGCCCAGCGACAACCACCAAACCACCACTGGAAGTACCCCAGGCTACCGAGCTGGAGTGGAGGACCAAGGGTCTCAGCCATGCCACCCTGACATCTGCATCCAGTCCAGACATGACTGCAGAGTCGCTGCTGGAATTACCCTGGCCTCTGGGAATTGGGGGTAGGCAAGGGCTTCAGCCATGCCCCTCTGAAGTCTGCATCCAGCCATCCACAACTGAGCCCCTTCTGGAAGCCCCCTGGGTTCCCTTGCTGGAATGAGGGGGGTGCCATGAGCTTTGACCCTGACCCCCCTTCCTCCTCTTCCTACCCTATCTCCCTCCCCTTTCCCCTCTCCTCCTCCCCCTAATTGCTCCTCAACATCATCTTAGAATGTGAAAAATAATAATATGAATTACTTAGTTAATTTTTAAAAAGATGTTTGAATATAATTTTGTGATGTCTGTTCTAAAATGATGGATGATAAATTCATCACACTTTTCCTTGAAAATACTCATGAACACTGGTTGCATTTTCTGCTTTAACTTTGTTTAATGTTAAAAATATAGAAATAATATAAATATCTTAACAGTTGAAAATAAAGTATGCAGATTATTTTTTAAATATGAAGTATGATATTTCTAAACAAAATCTATGAAGGTGTATAAAAATATGTTATGACCAAATTGATTTATTTCAGGAATACATTATTTACCATATTAATGGTTTAAAGGAAAAACATACATTTATATATATATATATATACACACACACACACACAAATAATTATTTAAACAGATGGAAAATGCTCTGCAAAAGTATCAACAATCATGATAAAAAAAAAAATACCCTCTCTTAAAACAAAAGTGAATTTCCTTATTAGGTTAAAGTGTCCTACATCAAAAGTCATACTTAATGGAAAAACATAATTTTTAAAAAACTAAATGAAACAAAGGTATCCACCAACCCAACTTTTACTTAACACTGGGCCAAATGACCTACATAGAGCAATAAGACAAAAGATAGAAAAATTAAACGATAAAATTAAAATTTAGGCAATATAAAGAAAAATTCATTATTCAGAGACCCTGTGATTCTCAACTCAGGAACACAGTGAATCTACATCTAAATTATTAAATAAAGATGAGGCTCATAAGTTTATTACATATAGGACACCTGTTAAAAAAAAATCAATCACAATTTTATATTATACCCTAGCAACAGTTAGAGGTATAATTTAAAATTTTATTTACAATTCAAAACCAATAAATTCATATAATTTAAAAATATTTATTAAGATGCAGCTCTATTTACAATAGCTAGGTGATGGAACCAACCTAAATGTCCATCGATGGATGACTGGATAAGGAAATTGTGGTATATATACACAATGGAATACTACTCAGCCATAAAAAGAATGAAATTCTGCCATTTGCAGCAATGTGGATGAGCCCGAAGAAAATTATTCTAAGTGAAACAACCCAGATACAGAAAGAGAAATACCACATGTGCTTACTCATAACCGGAAACTGAATCCATAAATAAACAAATGAACAGGAAAGGAAGGAAGGAAGGAAGGAAGGAAGGAAGGAAGGAAGGAAGGAAGGAAGGAAAGAAAGAAAGAAAGAAAGAAAGAAAGAAAGAAAGAAAGAAAGAAAGAAAGAAAGAAAGAAGGAAAGAAAGAAACAACAATCACATTAATACATTGAAATTTTAGAAAACTAGAGATGGAAAAGGAGAGGGAAGGGGGTAGGAAGTCATTGTATAGTCACACAATATACAATGATTGCATATTGTCATGCTGAATAAGCTAAGTATACTGATCTTGAAAACTTCTAACCTGCGCTATCTGCTTTTGTAAACAGGCTTGCTCTAACTTAGCAACAGTGAAGCCATCTTAGAAGCTGTTACAGCAAGACACACCTTGTCCCCCTCCCCCCGGGCCAGCTAGATACATGGGATGTTCTGCTAGCTTGCAAGAGCTGAGAAATGTAGGTTGCGGTAGAACATAAAACTTTCCACATAAGCATGTTCTCTAAGGAACCTCTGGGTAGGGGTCTTATCACACCTGGGTAAGTGGGGCAAGAAGTGTGGTTGCTTGAGGAGGGGTCTCTGAGAATTGGTCTACTTCTCCCCTACACAGGAAGAGCTCAGAGCTGACAGCCTGTGGTTTTCTTGCTAACACAGGCACAGGCTTGTAACCACAGAGCTATGAGGTACAGAAGTACTTAGCTGATTTTATGTCTCTACATAGCTAAGTCAAACCAGCAGATGGCCAAGTGTTTACCAGTAAAGAAGTCAGAAGGGAAATCACCTAGAGACGGATGGGTGCCAACCAATGAGCTTTAGGGTCACTTAAGTTAGCCAATAAACACTGCTTATGGCTTTGTCTCCTGGCTGCCAGAAAAGTTGCCCCTAAAAAATGTATAAAAAGACAGCTAAAAAGCCTAACGGGGTCTCACCCCAGCTTGGCGGTGAGAACCCAACGTGTTGGAAATAATAAACCTCTTGCTAATTGCAGTGCTTGTGGTCTTGTGGTCTCTTTGAGGCGAGTATTCCCGTTCTATGTGAGATTGGGATTCATCCCAAATATTACAATCTAACCACCACACAGTCTACACAATTATTGAAAATCAATGTTATACCCCACATGTATGTATAATAAAAAATAAGTAAAAAATACTGAAAAAGAAAAGATCCCAATTAAATGGAGAGATATAGTCGGGTGATTGTTAGAAAGACCCAGTTTTCTAAACATCAGTTTTCCTTATATTAATTTATGAATTAAATTCATTTCACTCAAATTCTTAAAATTGTTATTTTCAGTGGAACTTGGCAAGCTGATTCTATTTTTTGTTAAGAAAGATCAGAGGGCCAAGATGAGCAAGACCTTTTTTTTTTTGTAGAGCACAAGATAACAGAACTTATTACAAGGCTATAGTAGTAATACTGTGTAGTTTTGTGACAGAAATAGACCAAGTAAGACCAATGGAACAAAGTGTCCCAAAAGACAACACATTATGCATAAATAAAATTTGATATAGCAGTGATGGCAACAGAAATCACTGGAGATGAAAGGGTATTCAATGACCAGTCTGGAACAACTGATTTTCATTAAGAAAAGAAATTATGTTAAGTAAGTCAGGCACAGAAAGAGAGATTCCGGGTATTCTGACTCACATGTGGTAGCTAAAAATAAACACAATAAAAACTAAATAAATAATAATAGTAAGTTCAACTGTCAGAAGGAAAGAGAAGAACCGTGGTTACTAGAGGTGGGAAAGGGGAGAGGAAGGGGGGAAGGTTGAAGGCTGGTTAATTGATACAAAATTACAGCTAGATAGAGAAAATAAGTTCTATTGATATGCAATCAACCCAGAAATCTATAATTAACAATGATTTACTGCATGTTGTCAAACCACTAGAAGAGAGGAGATCAAATGTGCACATCACAAAGAAAGTATTACCTTTTACGATGATGAATATGCTAATTCCCCTGATTATATCATCACACATTGCACACATGATGAAATATAGCTCTGTCTCCCCATACATATGTGCAATCAATACGTTTCAATAAAAAATTTGTAAAAACTCTTTGTTGCTAGTTATCGCAAATCATATTCTTGTATTTATTCTGCACTATGATTCCAGTTAACAAATGATAGTGATTCTCCCCTGCTGCATCACTGTTAAATGTGCATTTAAATTTATGTCTCTCTTACCCTATGGAATACATAGTGAACTATCTCCTTCATCTAGACCTGAAGTTATCCTCAATTATAAGCCTTCTTTGAGTGAATATTTATGGATCAGACCATGAAATATTTTTCTAAGCATACTGGAATTAATTTATTTTATATGAAATCATCATCTTTTACAGATTTATATTTTATCTAAAAGACTTCAATCTGCATAATCTAGTACATATTAAGCACCTATTTAGCATTTTGCTAAATGACTATGTCAGTGAATGAAAGACGTCTTAAGATTTATGTGACTGCTGTTCTCCTTTTATACTATTAGTTTACTCAAAAATCAAAATTTATATTTCAAAATCTTCTTGCATCAGACTATTGGACATTTATTACCACATCTATTCTGTTTCCAACAGGGCTTTGTGTATAGATTTTTTTCTTCACCAAATGTTATAATTGTCTAATGGAAATTTTCATTATCTTTGCTGTCATCTTTTCCAAGGATCTAAGAATAGTATATTAATGGATGCTATAGATTTACCTAGTGTGCCCCATGGGATGATTTGATTTTATCAGAAGGATTTGACATATATAAAATATAATAGAAATTTCCTTAGAGATACTTTAGAACTAAGCTTTCATGAAAATAATTTAAAATTCCATGATTATGATCTTATAAGTACAGCTCCTTGCAATTCCAAAATAGTGCTAATGCATTATTTGTAGGCTTAATGCTGGATGTGACAGGAGAAATATGTGAATGGGAGTAATTCATCTAAAAGAATAAGAGATTTTTGCCAATAAAATTCAATGCTCTAAAACTGTTTTGATCTATGGTAGCAGCATTGGGACAACTGGACTGCCATTTCAGGTGACTATTTTAAACAAATCCACAGAATTTAGATGATAAATCATGTACAATATTTAAAGTTTCAGCATGTTATTTTATAGTTACAGCTGGGTTATCTGTATCTTTCTCTAAGAATTTTAGCATCTTTTTTCTACCCGAGAAGATATTGTTATGATTTGGACCCAGGTGGCACCACCACCTACATTAACCAGTAAGCAAAAGACAGCTGCCACTGTAAGTTAAATATATTTTATATCTTTCCAAGCAGGAATTCCAGAAAAGCACATTCAACACAAGGTCAGCAAAACACTTATGAGGTTCACAGTTCATTGGGGAAATCAGCAGAAGGGCTGGCTGCAGCTGGAACATATGCTAATAACTTTGGCATCAATTTCTGCCATGAATATCTCAGGGTTGCCATTATTAAAAATTCATCAGCCCCAAGTAGTCACCTTGTAGCTCTAATATCCAAAAGGCTATGCCAGCAACTTAGAGGAGTTTGATGTCAAGGGTAACAAGATAGGTCAACTGGGAAGGTGTGCTTTTTGAGGGGTTGTGTCAGATTGTGTCCAACATAGGCAAGAAGGTACAGCCTGCTTTGGTTTTATTACTCATTTATCAGAAGTCCCATTCCCCTATGTGAATATAGCATATAGTCATTTTTATCATGCTGTGCAAATGTAAATTCCCAGAGTACACTATCTGCTGCAACAGGTATCTCGAATACTGGTTGCTCAAGATATTTAATTATTTTTTTCTGACTCTGTCTTACAACATGCCCACAATGAATACTGTGTAAATGAGGTAATAATTCTTGAATATGAATTTTAGTAAATTTTTTACCATCATGACTTACAAGTGTTAGCCAAATGTGTAAGAGATTAGGAATAGGAAGAAGTGGTGTTATCTTTTTAATTACAGTAAGATAACTGCAGAAAAATGGTTGTTGAATAAAGGAGCTTTGGTTCTTTATGGTAAATAATCCATGCTCTCCCTCATTTCTGTCATCTGCATTGTGACTTAATGAAAAGTCACTTCCTCAATAAAATAAAAAGTTGTAAATTTCTAACAAGATAAATGATTTTCCTACAGGATAAGACCACAGAGTAAACACTAACTGCCCCAGCAAATGATTTAAAAAGTACCCATGGTACGATACTGTGTTTTTTACTTTATATTTTTATATCAGCACAATGTAGAACCTCTCCAATCAGGGCTTTGAAGGCATCCCATTTTTTGTGTTAAAATATTACCAAATACAATTAAAAAATAAAGACTGGAGAGCACTCTGCCTTGTATCAATTCAATATTTGGTTAACGAATGGAAAAACAGTGCGGTCTTTCCAATATACTTGGCTGTCAAAGTGTGTGAAGTCAGGGTAAACTTTACTCTGGCTAAACTTACATTTCACATTAACTGCAAATCCACTGAAAAATTACACGTTTTTCTGAGTGGATGATGTTTGCATATTTTCTCTGAAAATTTTCTTTTGCATCTGGTAAATTTAAGAGCAGTACAAGTAAAACTTAAAAATACTTTTGGCTTGACTTGCATTTTGAAGATTGCCCTGGTACCCTAGTATGTGTGCCCAGTGGCTCTGAGATCCCATGCTGGTGTGCATGCAGCACCTCAGACAGTCACTCAGAGAAAACTAGGCAATCAATGAGCACTCAGGAGTTGTGAAATAAGTACTGAAGATCTAGATATAAATAGACCAAAGACATCACTGCTCTCGGATTCATTACAGAAAAATAAAGTGTTTGAAATTACACCCCGACAAAATTACTGCTGTACATAATTGTACATTGGTGATGTTTGTCCCCATTTCAATGATATACTTTAATTCTGCTCTAAATTTACTTGGATAGAAATGTCTAAAATCAAAAAGAACAAGTGTGATGTAATACTTCAGGAGTCACTTCTTAGAAATGACTCTTGCCTGCGGCTATGTCAGTTATATTATGGAGATTAAATTCAGAACTACAGGAATCCCAAAGAACTGTGTCACCTTCCAGGTGGATGCAGATGGGTGGCATATACAAGTTCAAGGATAAAGAGGATTTCATAGGATATTTTTGGACAGAAAAAAAGACTAGGTAAGAAGATCAGGGTCTTTGTTCAGGGAAACATTTTTTTTTTTTAAACATATGGTCTTTCTTATAGCATTATGTTTTTCAGTGGTGTAAGCCTTTTTCACTGAATATTATTGGTATTTTCCAGCAGAATGGAAGGGTAGTTAGGTCGCTGAGTTCGGCCCAATTACACATCAAAAAGACTACGCCATCTGTGCAAGCTACAGAGAGGACACTGTTGCAAATTGAGATTTCCATTCCTCAGATCACGTGGATTCATGCTAAGAGAAGTGTGTGTGTGTGTATAATTTAAAATAAAATAAAAGATTTTGTAAAAATATCATACTTATTTCCCCATAGTTATGCAAGATGCATTTAAATTTCATTTGAAATCAAATTAAGTATGTAATGAAGTCTAATACTTACAATTCAAATCACATTAAATGCAAGTCAATCTTTCTGATCCTCAAGTTAAGAAAAAGTGAGGGATTAAAAAAATTACTAGACAAAGAGTCAAAACTTCTGGAAGATTTCAGTTTACTCCTTTTGGTTTCAGTTTATTCATGTGCTTTAGGTACTGTATTAGATATTATTTAGGGGCCTTCAAACTCTAAACATTTTATATTGGTTAAATGAAATGATATCTATAAAATTTCAACACAAACTATGATATAACGAAATAATTTAATTAATGTTTACTTTTGCCATTCCTTTATTTTATTTTGGTCAAACTCTATTATGAATTTCCCTAACAACTCTCATTCTAATATGCTTAGCAACATTTTTTTCTTTTGTTTATAGATCGTGGGTGTTACATATGATTTTTTTCTTTTTTGAGAAAACATTAAGAGACTGCTTCTTTTCAGATTTCCTAACATATACCATACACAGTTGACCTTTGAACAATGCAAGGGTGTGGAGTGCCAAACCCCTGTGTGGTCAAAAATCCACATATAACTTTTGACTCCCCCAAAACTTAACATCTAACATAGCCTACTGTTGACCAAAGCCTTACTAATAACAGAAAGTCAATTGACATATATTTTGTACGTTGTATGTATTATATACTGTATTCTGACAATAAAGTAAGCTAGAGAAAAGAAAAGATTATTAAGAGAATAGAATCATAAGGAAGAGAAAATACATTTACAGTACTGTACTGTATTTATAGATACCATAAGTTTACATTGTTTGTTTACATGATGAATCATTTGTCTGCCAGTACCTACATCAATATTATCTTACCTGATGCAAAACACTGTAGATGTTATATATATTACTAACACTAGACATGAAAAATGAAAGGATAATGTAAAATAGAAATTCATGAGGTCTACAGCTGGTGTAGCTCCAGCTCCAGCTTCATAAATTTCCTTTTTTAATTTTTTTATAGTGGTCCTACACTGGATTCATTTATCTTGAAATTGTGGGCAACCACAGCTGCAGACCTGTATCTACAGTACATATAGAGCAATTCAACTTTTTCTTGTAATGTCATAACCTTTCTCTGCTTCTTGGGAGCACTTCCAGCATCATTAATGGCACATCATATTGGTCCTCCATGGTGTTATTCAAGGTTTATGATATCACACTAAACACGTTGAAAAATATGCAAGAACCAAGAGAAATCACTTTTTACTGTGATACTCAATTCACTGGAGACAAACTACTCACACAGAAACCATTAACATCACAGGGAGTTTTAAGCAGATACTTGCAATACTTGAGCTCACTGCAATAGCAACAGGAGGAGGCTACAGAATTATTACACTAGAACAGTACATACTACAGTTAATTTTATGCATTTATAATTTAATGCTGTATCTTTACATTTGTTTACAGTTCTCTGGATCAGGAATGGCTCCACATACAGTGTGTGTTTGTGTGTGTAAATTTTAATAAATTTTAACTTTTTGTAATAGATTTGTATATATTATTTGGTAGTAAATGATAAAACAGACAAGTATCCACATATATTTTATACATAAAATTTTATGCATATTTTGCATAATTTAACCATATTTTATGGTATAACTAACTTTTTTTTTATATTTCTAGGCTATATGAATTGTCTGTGAGTTTTTTCAAATTGTCACAAATCTCCAAAAATTTTTCCAATATATGTATTGAAAAAATCTGCATATAAGTGGACTCACACAGTTCAAACTCATGCTGTTCAAAGGTGTATATGTATGAAATAATAGTACATTATATAGCTGGAGATATATATTTAAATCCTGGATATAATGATGTAAATGAGGGTACTTCAAAAAGTTCATGGAAATATTTGTGTTATCTTTTAATTCTATTTTTTCATGAGCTTTTGGAAATGCCCATGTGTTATGTTATTATTATTATTATGATTTAATATGTCATTAGCTTCAGAATTTAAAGATGAGGATACTGATAGTGCTAGTCAATTTATTTGGCCAATGGAAAAAAATTTCCACATATAATTTAAATGATAAATGTCATTGATTAGAACAAAATCCATAATGCAACACTGTTTTCAGAATGTATACATCTTTTCAAAATAATTCCAGAAAATCCACATTTTATAATGTTTACCAAGCAGATATCATTTGAGTTTTTCAAATTTATTTTGATATTTCATTGGCATATAAGTATGTAGTAGGAAAATCATAGCTTTTAATGATTAAGTTCAAACCTCCATATCAGAGATCTTTCCATCAAGTATTGTAACTTTCTATTTAGTACGTGGTCTCCTGCAGTGAGCTATACTCTACTTCAGGGCATTCTTGCTTATATTTTATCCATCATTATATTCCCTGAACACAGCACTGCATTTGATGCATAGCAAATAATAAATGTTACTAGTGAATAATGAATTAATGAGTAGTTATGTCATTTTTGAACCTCAGTTTTCTCATGTGTATAAATGGTATACTATCTTAGAGCAATAATATAAATAATAAAACTGTCTAGTATCAAAAGGACATTTTACTTTTGGAAATATGTTGGAATCAACAATCATTTCCTAAGTTCAATATATCCAAGTATTGAAGAAAACGTCTTCCTTGTTTTGATTCATTAATTTACAAATATAATCCTGTTTTCATATGACATCTAAATTTAGGGGCAACTACAAATAATAGTCCCTGTATTAGTCTATTTTGTGTTGCTATAACAGAATACCTGAAACTGGGTAGTACATAAAGAAAAGTAAAATTTATTGCTTACGGTTTCTGGGGCTGAGAAGTCCAAAGTCCATCTGGTGGCAACAGTGACCCAGGGGTCTCACACTGCAAGACAGTGGAAGCAGAGAGAGCAGAGAGAGAGAAAGACAGACTCTCCTCTTCTTCCAAAGCCCTCAGAACCACTCCCATGACCACCATTTTTAATCCATTCACTACTGCATGGTCCTACAATCCAATCACCTCTTCAAGGCTCCACCTTTCAATTACCATAGTAGGATTTCCCACCCTCTTAACAGTCACAGTGGGGGCCAAGTTTCTAATACATAAAACTTTGGGGAAACTTTAGGCTTCATTGAGTTTTGGGGGGACATAATTCAATCCACTATAGTCCCCTTGGACCATAATTGAAGAGATAGAATGCTTCTTGCTTTATACTTTTAATATTATTTTTAATACACTTATTATAAAGACAGGAGCAAGCAAACTTACTAACTAGCCTGGAGTAATGTAATGAGATCCAGTCAGTCCATTGTATAAAAAGCACATATCTAAAGGGAGTTGTCTGATTTAATGGCCCAATAGAAAAGCTAGTCAATAAAAAGAGTAGGGTAATCCAATCTAGAGGTATAGAAGACATAGGCCATAGACTCCACCTCTCACCAAGTAACCACTGTTTTCCTTATAAAAATATCTGTCACCCAAAATAAAATATCTTGATTTCACCTATGATTTTTAATATTAACGTTAAAATGCTTTGCAAGTTACTTGCCAGGCTAAAGGAAAATATTAAGATCCTCTTTTTTTCCAAACTGTCCTCTCCTTGTCATTTTCATATATTCCTCTTCACAGAAAATGTAAAGCAAGTTTCCCCTTGAAGACATATCTCACCACAATGAATAAAAACACTAGAAGGATTAGAAGTAGGAAAAGGAAATGAAATGTATTCTGTCTGCTTTCAACTTATAAAATATACCAACCACAGCAAAGTGCCAAAGTAATTATTGTGCAGGGAGACTTTACTACAGAAAAGTTATTTATTATGAGGACCCAGATGGAAATATTGGGAATGTGAAATTACTGTAGGAAGAATGTATTATTGATTCCTGTAGCTATTTGTTTTAGAGATTATAGAAGTAATATGTATTTCTTGTGTACAATTTGAAGTAAAATGTAATACAATTTTAAAGCCCCAATATTTTACTATGATTCCTTCCAATTTTTTTTTCTTTTCATATTTGAACATGAAGAAGATCATTTGGAACATATGCCCCTTTCCTACTTAACAGATATTAAAAGCATTTAATTTTGATATTTCCTTCATATATAATTTTAAGCACTCTATAATAGCCCAGAGTCTTTTAGAAAGTACACATTTGAGAACTTCATCTTCTCTTCTATATAAAATATAGCTATAGATAACTAACTTTATGTTATTTTTCATCTTCTTTCACTTCTGAGACATTCTGAAAATTTATTGTCCTTCAACATTTATTAATAAAATTTTACTAACGACTACTTCATCATTTCCTGATATCACTGGAATGTGAGAAATTATTTAATTATATGCATTTGGGGGTTATCTGTATTTTCAGTTTGGTGTATATAGCTATATTTTCTCTTTACTATATGTCCATGTCTATATAAAATGAACAAATATATTTGATAAATGGAGAATTGGCTTTAGACTTAGATTTTTAGAGCTTGAATTCTAGCTACTCTTTTAAAACCGCATGACTTTGAGCAAGCTGCTTCATATTGTCAGTCCTCATTTTCCTTATTTCTAAACTGGTAAGAACATTAGTATTTATCACCTAGGCTTGTTGTAATAATTTAATAATAACAATCTGTTGTTATTAAATCTCATTAAACAGAGTCTAGTGGATATGAAGCATTCAGTAAAATTGGCTATTATTAATAGAAGGAGTACTAATATATAGGAACTTCTTAACACACAAGTTAGATACATTTTTTAAAAATATTTAAATGCACAGAAACTTTGAACCAGTGAAATCTGTGCCAGCCACATTTCTTATAATTGACTAGATGATATGCTCAGAATTGGTAAAACATACTCATACGACAAGGCACAGACACAAATGCCTAACCCAATTCACTGTGTAAAATTTGAAAAATAGCTACCAGATAACACACAGCAACACTTTTTACTTTTAGGTAAGTTACTATTTTGCCTTAATTTTAAAATTCCTTACTGACTATTTGATCTCTGATATATGTTTTTGAAGAAAGTTTAAATGATTTGGGAGCAATTATTTTTGTCCTTGAAAATGCTAATATCGTATAAATAGTGCTATATAATGTCATTTTTATTCCTATGCAAATATAAATAATTGTGATAGAAACTATTAAACTTGTGATAATTATTTTGGTAAAGCAATTGATTAAAAAAATATAAATTTAGTCTATCACTGGGCTAAGGCTAATAAAGAATGCATTAACAAGCAAAGCAACCCAAATATTAGTTGTAGGTTGGGGAGAGAGGGAAAGAGGGAGGGAGGAAGAGCTGGGGAGAGAGAGAGACAGGTGTCCATATCTGGGTCAAGGTTCTATAGGAGTTGCTGATTTTCTTAACATTGGGATATTGTAATTGTCATACTGGTCAGTTGTAATGACATAGAAAATGATGTTATTAGAATTTTTCTAGTCTTAAAAATTGCTATTTGAAGTTTAGAATTCTTTATACCATTTGGGTGATTTAACTAATGTAAAACTATTAAAAATGAACTTTGGAAAAACTATGCTAAAAGAACTGGCTTAAGGAACAATAGAGCAAGGAGGCTTTGTGACTTTTCAGGATAAAATTATTGAAAATGCATAAGTCAAAAGGTCAGTGGAAGGGACATTACATGGGTACCAGTCAGGGCTCTGTCACCTTCTAATTGCAGATCTCTGTACATATCACTTAACCCCTCTAATTTTCAACTATCTCTTCTGAAATACTTTGTGACTGGTTCTTTGCAGAGCAAACATTAATTTTTTTCTAGAACATCGTTGTCCTTTTTGAGGGACAACGTTGTCCTTTTTGAGTTTTGAGGGAAATAGTTTTTCATTCATGCACTCAACATGTTTGGAAAAGTTCATGAATAAGGAACTTTTGTAGGAACTAGAGATACAGAAAGATAAAATACTACTCTAAGGAAAATCATCGTTAGGAATATACATATACATAAAATTTACTGTACTTTAGGTAAAATGTTAAATGTCTTGTTAAATGTGTTACAACAAGAGAGTGTTAATAACACTATTTACTAGAGTTGAGGAAGGCTTCACAAAGAAAGGAGCATTCCAAATTGAATCTGAGTAATGAGCCAAAATGATACATTTCTTCTTTTAATGCTCTATTCAATAACACACAAAAAATTAAATGACAAAATAAAACTGAAATGAAGTTGGCTTACCTTGCCATCAAATTTAAATTTAAATTTAATTTCTGGTATATGTTTTACAACATACATCATCTTTAACAAATTAAAGATGAAAAAATTTCCAAATTTTAAGCTCAAAAGATGAATTTTGTGCTCAATAAATCTTTTTTTCTTAAGAGTAAAAATGTCCTTTCTCTTGGTGTTATATTTCCTTTTATTTAAAGCAAGCAGGTATTCAGATAGTCATTGGTTATAGGTGATCTACTGTAACTATAACTTAAGTCAAAAACTTGGAAGTGGACAAGGATTGAGGTACAATATGAGCTGAATATAAAGGGGGAAAATAGAGTAATTTTTGTTACAGTGTTTGCTTTTGCAATATAGATTTTTCTGGGACTTGTATACTCTCAAATCAAAACATTTGCAGGGATCTATAAAACTAGCATACTTGACTCAGAGTCAACACTTGTTAGGGTAACACTATATTCTCAGAGACAGGGAAATATCTTTGTAGGGCAGTGGCTTGGAAGATTTTCTTCCCTGGGCCGCTGAGTAATGATATAAGCCATCTCACTGTTTGTCTTTGTCGGGTTGGATCACAGACCCCTCTGCCCCGTCCTGTGCAGGTAGTGAGTCAAGTAAGAGAAAGAAAAAGCAGGTAACCGCCAGCAAAGTTGACATGCTTTATTCCAGACATGAGCTCCGCCAGCCAGCGATTCAGAGTCACTGTCTTCCATACTGAAAGTACTCAATAGTGGCAAGAGCCCGAGAGTACATGGGTGCGCATGCGCAGTTACATCACTCTTATGTAATTTGTTTACAATGGATGTGCGGGATCATACCCAGCCAGGTGTGAGGCCAGGGGGCCTGACTAGACTGACTCCATTCTCCTCACAGTAATCCAAGTATATAGCTGCTTCTGAAATTCTAGGACTTGGAAACCATTGAATAACAGGTTACATGTTTTCGTCATTCTCAATTGCTAAAGAAAAATCTGCTATCTAGCATGATTCCAGGAGTGGAATGTTCCAGTTAATCAAATAGTTTATGCAATTTCACTTTCCAAATCAGTCTCGGAATTACCACCCTTTCCACAGATGCTCCTAGCCAGATGTCCAATGATTAACATGAGAAAAACAGGTTTTACATCCTCCTGTAATTTTTATTCACTGACCTTTTGACCTAGATAATTAACCTAATTGCTGTGATTTTTGGTTTATTTACTCAAAAATGAGGATATAAATGGTACCTGACTACCTCATCACTTTAAGGTACAGAATATTATTGACAATGCAGAAGCCTCCCTTGTGCCTCTTTCTAATAACTGCTATTCCCAGTAATAACCAGTATTCTGATCTTTATCATGATAAAATAGTTTTCCCTGATTTTATATTCCCATCAAACGGAAATTTAAAATGTTTGTTTTTGTGTCTGCCTTCTTTCGTTAAATATTATGTCTGTGATATTCATGCACTGTTGAGTATAACAGTAATTGGTTCATAGGATATACTTCTCTTTGATCCAATCTAATGTTGATAGACATTTAGGGTATTTCCAGTTTGGGACTACTATGAATGAGGCCACTATGCATATTATAAGTCTTTGGGCATATTTCTGTTTCATATATACCTTGTGGAGCAATTACTGAGTGACAAGATTGTTGTATGTTCACTTTTAGAAGATACTGACAAATAGTATTCCATAGCAGATAAATTAATTTAAAGTTCCATCAGCAGTATATGAAAAGTCTAGTACTTTTTTTTTTTTTTTTTTGTATTCTGGGGTATATAGTGATATCCCATTATGGTTTTAATCTGCATTTCCCCAAATACTTATTGTACTTTTAAGTATCCTTTTTTAAGAAAGAGTTATTCAGTGTTATTTTCCAGTTTTTCGGGTGATTGTCAGTTTTCACTTACTAATTTTTAAAAGTTATCAATTTATTCAACATACAAGTTTTTTTGTACGATATATGTATTACAATATCTTCTCCCATTTTTCAAGTTGGCTTTCTATCCCCTAGTTGGTGTGTTTTGAGAACTGTTTCCTTAATTTAACAAAGTTTAATTTATCTATTTTTTCCTTCATAATTAGTATTTTCTGTATTCTATCAAAGACATATTACATCCCCCCACTGTCAGAGTAATGAAGATGTTCGTTTATGGTATCACCAAGAAACTGTTGTACATTTTCCATGTATGTCTACAATCCATGTGGAATTTATTTCCGTATATTGTGCATTGTGATTTATTTTTCCATGTAGATATCCAATTGATCAAATTATGTAAGACTGGTGTTTTTTCTTCCTTAATTATTTTTATTTGTGAAGTCATCTTGTGCTGGAGTTTTATTTGAAAGAATACAATTAATAACAGTATAGCTTTTAAAAATAGATGAGATTTTTCAGATTTTATAATATTTCTTCTCATATCACTTTTTATGTTACATTTTTCTAGTATAATTTTTACTTCATCTAAATTATTTTTCTTGCTAACAAAGAGTTACTCACTCTGTCCTTGTGGTGATACAATCTTTTATATTTTTTATACTGATATTTGTGTATCCCTAGCTGATTAGTCTTTGTGGGAGCATATCAATTGTATTAATCTTTGAAATAAAAAAAATTTTGACTTTTAATTTTAACAATTTTGTTATTTATTTTGTTCTAATTTGCTTTCTTTTAGTTTCATAGATCATTATTTTTCAGTATCATTTTTAATGCATAAAATTCCTTCATTAGATATATGTCACAAAGCATTGAAATATATTTTCATTAACACCTGCTTCCAAAGATTTTATATTTTCCTCTGTGCTTTCTGCTTTTGATACATGAGTTGTGTAGAAGAATATTACTTAATTTTCAAACATTTTGTGATTTTCTAGTTATCATTCTATTATTAATTTCTGGTTTACCTCTACTGTAGTCCAATTATATGTACAGTATGGTTTTGAAACTTCGAAATTAGTTGGGCCAAATTTTGGTAATTGCTTTCTGGTTACTTGAAAAGAATGCACACTCTACAATTATTGGGTGCTATTTACTACATATTATTTTTTTAAATGAATTGTTTAAATTTTCTAGATTCTGAATTATATTTTTCTATTATTTTTACTAAAAATAGATTTTTTAAAAAATTTAACTGCATTTTTAATGAATTATGTAAATTCATTTAGGTTTTTTTTTTCCAGTTTTCATTCTGCATTATAAAATGTAGGATCATTTATGATTGCTTTGTTTTAGTTTTAAATTAATCCTTTCTTTTATAATTATGTTTTCTCTTTATCTTCAGTAATATTTATTGCCCCAGAGTATATGTCTTCTTATTTCAGCATAGATATACCAGTCTCCTTTTATATATTTCTATAGATATATCTTTCTCCATAATTATACTACCAACTTTTTGTAAGCTTTTATTTAAGATGTGTCTCTTGCATATGGCATATTTTTAAAAATCTCATTTTTACAGTCTTTGACTTGTAATTTTAAAATTTACTCTTCAAATTAAATGCAAAACCTTATATAATTGATTAATCTGCCATTTTTTCATTTATTCCAAATTTTCTTCCATCATCCCTTTGGCTTCTAACTTCTACCATTTCAGCTGAACAGTCAGCTCTAAGACACTCAAGCTTATGTTTAAGAGTAATATTCTTTTTGTTTCTCTGACTTTTAAAATATATATTTTTATCTTCACCCATTTTAACATGATGACCCTTTGATATGGCTTGGTTTCCTTTATATATATTAAACCTGCTTGGCTTTAATAGGGGTTAAATAGTTAAGAGAATAGTTGTGTCATTTGCTGACGTAGGAAAGATTTGGATACTTATGGAGGAAATCAAAGGTTAATGTTAGATATGCTGAAATTGAGATTCCTACAGATTTCGCTCAAGGACTATGTAAGTGCTGGTCATATAAATCTAAAATGCAAAAGGGTGGAAATGGGGATAGATACAATTAGCTAAAATATAGTGAATCTAAAAAACTAGCAAGAAGGCCTATGCAATGGTGTACCTTAAAGTTCAGACAAAGGAGGTAGCCAAGAGAGAAAAAAAAAAAAAGAGCAGCCACTGAAATAGGCAGAAAATGAGGCAAGTGTATATTCTCTGCATCCAATAAAGAAGATGGTTAAAGGGAGAACGGAAAAATATGTAAATTATATTTGAAGATGAGAATTGACCTCTGACATGGGGGTTGACATTAGAGTGGTACAACATTGGAGGAAAACTTGTAGATGAAGAGAGAATAGGAGGTGCTGACGTGAACACAGATAACACAGACAATTGTTTCCACAGATTTTGATGAGGGTGGGAGGTTCTAATTGGTAGATGTGGTGTCAAGGGAGAGTATTTATAAACAGGTAATATTTACATCAAGAATTTTGTTATGGCTGTCACTATATATGATTCCGTTTGGACATGATCTAAGAGACAAGGGAGAGGGGTTGGAATTCAATGCAAATTGGAGGGATTGTTCCTTATTAGATGATGCTCTGGGTGGAATTTGTCCCCTCAAAAGATGTGTTGAAGTCTTAAGTCACAGATACCCCTGGTGCCTTATGAGTGTGGCCTTAATTGAAAACAAGGTATTTGCAGATGTAATCAAGTGAAGATGAGGTCATTATGGTGGGCACTAATTCAGTATAACCGGTGTCCTTATTATAAGAGGGAACTTTGAACACAGTGACATAAACACACAGGAAGAACACCATATGATCACAGAGGCAGAGACTGGAGGGATGCAGCTGCAAACCAAGGAATGCCAAGGACTGACAGCCTCCACCTGAAGCTAGGACGAGGGAAGGAAGGATTCTTCCCCACAGACTTCAGAGGGAGTATGGCCTGGCTGACACCTTGATTTCAGAATTTTAGTCTCTAGAACTGTGAAATAACAAATTTGTGTCGTTTTAAGCCACTTAGTTTAGGTACTTTATTATGAGAGCCCTAGATAATTAATATAGAAGCCAAAACTACTCATCATTATAACAGGGAAAATAAATGCAAATGGGTCCTGACTGGTTAGAATTGGTGTTATAAAAATGAGTTCTCTTCTAGTATTTTTGATTCCTCAGTAAATTAAAATGCAGCAGAAAACAGCAAGTAATAGGTAAAAGAAAAGGAGTTTGCAATTTTGAGTACAGAAGACAAGGTAAGGTACAATCAACTCAGAAAATGAGTAATTAAATGGGAAATTAAGTTGATAATAAAGTAAGATTACTCAACAGTGATGAGAGCCCAGATACAACTTGTGGCCACATATTTAAGGTGGAACAGGCATGCTTGGTTTTATCCCATATTTTTTGAGAATCTTCAGCTACTTTGAATTAGGGATGAAATTTTGCCAAGAGAACAAGGGAGGGTGGAATTAGGCTTCTAAGTGTGTATTCAAGAAAGTGATGACAGTCACAGACCCTAGAATCTCATCTGGTAAGACTAGAAGGACAATGAAAAATATAAATGTGGAGTCAATTGGTGGATCATCTCAGTTGGGAATAAAGCTTATTAGGGAGGTTATTTAGAATATGTAAGCAGGAAGTGTGAGAAATTTGGGTTGAGGGTGGTAGGATGCTTGAAATCAATATTGGGAGGTTGTGCATTTGTTAACAGATAGGGTTCCTCTCACTCAGGGGCAGCAGGACTATGGGTTCTGATCTGCTAAGTCCCCACATAGCTGCCCTTGTGACTAAAGTGGTTAATATCTGGGATACACCTGTATTTTAACAATGGCACAAATATATGTACATGCCACAGCAAGATGATGAGAATCTCTGGTCAAGCATGAGATTATAGAATTAGGTGTCTAGGATGAAGGACAAGGACATTCTGTTGGAATGAGGTAAAGGAACTGAGAGGTTAGGGTGTTGAATGGATCTTCTACTGGATATTAAAATATGGGAATTGATGCTTTAAATAGTGATGGCAATAGAGATGGTGGGGAAGTGTTAAAATTTCGATTAGTGAGGGGGAGTAATCTTGGATTTGGTAAACTGGAGAGTATGAGTGATACAGCTAAAGACATGTTTCATAGGAGCTTAGGTTTTTAGAAATATGACAGGAAGAACAGTCTAGAACTTGCAAGAAGAAGCAAAAACACACCTACCTCAAGTTTATTCCCTACATTGGCTGGTGTGTGTGTGGGGGGGGGGGGAACACTGTCACTTGATGGGGACACAGTTAAATCAGAATCAGGAGAATCTGGAAAGCTTTGGTTGAAGAAAAAGAAAAATATTTTTAAATAAAAGTTGAAGTTATTGGGGATTTGGCTCAATACATAGTATGAGTTTACATAGAGAAAGAAATGGGAGGTTTATCCTGTTGGTGATAATTAACATTTATCAAGATGTAAAGCATGATAAACTATTAGGGAAACATGATCATTCTAATTAAGGCCAGCTGGTTGGCACTACTAGTCTCTCGGGAAGTTTTTGGTGATGAGATGGGTATAACTGAGTTTAGGTAGGTTAGACTTACCATATTTACCATATTTAGCCAACAAAAATAAAGAACATCTAATTAAATTTGAATTACATATAAACAACAATTTTTTTTTTAGTATAAGTAGTTTCCAGATATATTTGTTACTTATATGAAACTCAAATTTAACTAGGTATCCAATATTTTATCTAGCAAAGTTATCTATATAGCACATTCACACACATACCTTCTCAGTGCTGTGTGTGGACAAGTAATCTTAGGAACTAAGTGTGAACTTGTGAGGTATTTATTGTATGAACACAGGTAAAGTCAAATATACACTTATTTCAAAGGTGACTGCTAAGCATATCTAGAGATCCAGGCTTCAAAGAAAATAGTGGTTTCCAGCTTGGCTGTTGTTTTTCTTTCGATAACATTTTAAATGTTTCACTCCAGTCTCTTCATTCTTGCATAGTGTTTGATGAGGAAACTGCTGTAATTTTTATTTCTTGCTGCTGTTTAGGTAAAACATCCTCTCCCTCCACCTCCCCCCCCCCCCCCCCCCCCCCCCCCCCCCCCCCC
>NW_007727770.1:12552-20429 GCF_000696425.1 Galeopterus variegatus | reverse complement strand
CCCCCCTCCCCCCAACTCCCACTCTTGCTTCTTTCAAGATTCTCTGTATTTGGTTCAGTTTGAATGTGGCATGCCTACATGTAGATATTTTGGTATTTATGCAGCTTAATGTTCTCTGAATTTCCTGGATTTGTGATTTAGTGTCTGTTATTAATTTGGGGAAATTCTTGAACAATATTACTGCAAATATTTTTTTCTGTTCCCTTCTCCCTTTTTTCTCCTTTTGATATTCCAATTATGTATATTTATATCTTTTGAAATTTTCCCACAGTTACTAGATGTTCTGTTCTATTTTTATTTTTATTTATTTTTATATTTGATTTTCAGTATGGGAAATTTCTATTGGCATAATTTCAAGCTCACTGATTTCATCTTCAGCCATGTCCAGTGTAGAAGCCAAGGAAAACTTCCTCTTCACCCATGAAGGCTCGTTAATAAAAATCACTGGCAAATTTAGATCAATATGAAGAAAATACATAACAAATCTTATTACTTAATGTGCTGGGAGAAGGCAGAGCATGGGGGAACCACAAGAGAGTGATTTCCCGATTTTCCATTGAGGTGCAGAGCTTAGGGAAAATGGGGGTTCGGGGTGTAGAAGTGATTCTTAGTGGAACTCAGTGTTCTGGAGAACATACAATGGCCTGGGACAAAGTCCACTTGGCCTGCAGAGAAATGACTTGTAAATGACTTTCTTTAAAACACTGGATGGGACCAAAATATAAGACAATGGTCTGTGACAAAAGTTAGTCCAGGTGTGTTGAAAGACTCCACTCCTCCTTCCTGTGATACGAGTTAAGTTAATAAAAACTCAGGGAAAGAACCAGAGGTAATTGTCTTCTTTCAAGAGTGTGAACTATATAGGCAGATAAGGGAAAATCTTCATCCTGTGCTTTGGAGAGCGACAAAGAATCGAGAGATGGGGGTGGGGGAATCAGAGAGAAATTGAGGCTGTTACTTTATTCCAAAATGTTAAAGCACCACATTTTGGGGTAACAGCTTTCTGTACCCCAAAAACAGCCTACTAACAAGCGATCTCAATGACACTATTTCTGTTACAGAGGGGTTTTTCTTCTAGTATTTCCTTTTGATTTTTTCTTAGAGTTTACATCTCTCTACTTACATTATACCTCTGCTCTTGCATGTTGTCTACTTTTTCCAACAAAGACCTTAATTTAAGTAATCAGAGTTATTTAAACTCCGTGTCTTATATTTCCAATATTTGTATCATATCTGAATCTAATTCTGCTTGCTTTATTTCTTCAGAATGTGTCTCATATTACCATTTAAAATTTCTTCTATTTTTTTTATTGTTGTTGTTTGTTTGTTGCTAAACGCTAGATGTGATGAACAGTACCAGGTAGTAGAAACTGAGGGAAAAGGATTCTAGTGTGAGGATAAGTGAGGTTAATTGGGGTTAATAGGTTAATTGCTAGGAGTGGTTTTGTTTAATGATTGCTGTAACTGTAGGCCCTGTGTCCTTGTCTTTGCCTCACCTGTTATTTTTGTGCTTCCCAAAAAATTCTTCCTTAAGTAGAGATTATACCTTGTAGCTCTTTCAGCTGTAATCCACTGTTATTATACTACAGCCCTGTGGACGAGGCAGTAAGGTATGGAGGAGAAAAAGCTTTTATAATCCTATAATTAAATTCTTTTAATGCCTTTGCCCCTGGTCTATGACAATGACAACTCCTTCCCAAGTGTTTCTTTTTCCTCCTCACTTCTGAGAAAGGAAGATCTAAAGTAGCTGTAGAAGGATAAATGCCTTTCCCTTCAGATGTGATAAGGCTCTCAAGTCTTATCACCTGTACAATCTTTGTTATCCAGAATCCTCAGCAGGTATTTTGCTCCCTACTCCTCTCATTTTGCCAAAGCCTTGAGGGGATCATTTTTGCTGTTTACTGTGAAAACGTGGTGGGATTCCTGGAGGTAAAACCCATGAAAGTGTGCCCCCTCACCTCAAGACTGAGGCCTCTGGAGATTCTCACTTTCTTGCTTCAGCTTGAGGGGATCATTTTTGCTGTTTACTGTGAAAACGTGGTGGGATTCCTGGAGGTAAAACCAATGAAAGTGTGCCCCCTCACCTCAAGACTGAGGCCTCTGGAGATTCTCACTTTCTTGCTTCATACTCAGCCTCTGGCATTTCAACTGTTTCTGCAAGTTAATGGATCCAGCAGCTTTTGCTCCAGGTAAATAACACCTTGACTCTGATTCTTTGTATGTACCTGCCTCTTGGGGTGACAGTTTGCCCTAAAAACTCATTTGTCTGGTGAGTCTATGAAAAGTTGTTGATTTTTCTTTTGTCCAGCTTTTGTCTTGTTGTAAGGTTGTGAGTGATGAATACTAAGTTTTTTATATGTGGGCGCTGAAATTGCCTTTGAAACAGCATACAATTATGACTCAGTCATACCATCAGGCATGGGGGCTTTTGGATAATCAAAATTTCTCAGAAATAGAACTAGGCAGATGCTTTTAAATATATTACTCATTGTTCTTATATGTGTATTAAACAATAGAAATGAAACACATAAATAGATTAATAGTTTTCTTTGGGAGGTTAATTTTTTAGCTGGTCTCATATATTTTTTAAATACTGTATTTTATATATCATCTTTAATAATTAATTTTTAGAATAGAAAATACCATCATTTGTAAAATGAGAATACAAACTGTAAAAAGGCTGCATTTTGCTTTGGTTAGCACAGAATGCTGAGCAAAACAGAAAACTAGGAAACTTAGGTTTTCACTAACACTTTTCACAATGTCTGTGATGATAATACAGTACTGCAATTTTAAACAATATTACAGTTTAAACATGATGTATTAAAAGTGTAGGGAAGGGAAAAATGGCTTCCCTTTCTTCTAACTTCTTTGGCTAGGCTACAAATTAAATTAACATGAGACAGATTAACAGTAGAAAAACCATTTTAGTTACGTGCACACAGGAGGTCCACAAAAATACGAGATTCAAAGGAGGGCAAGATGATGGATGCTCATCTGTGAGTATTTCAAAAAGCTCACGAAAAGGTTTGTATTATCTTATAATTCCATTTTTTAATGAAATTTTTGAAGTATCTTGAGCTACAGAAAGGAAGAGAGGCTTAGGGTTTCTGGGAGATGGTAGAGAAAAATTATGGGAGCCGGAGGGGAGGAAATGTGTGGTAAATATAAATTGCTTTGTTATGCAGATAAGTTTTTCAGGTGATAAAGGTTATGTCTAAGCAGCTCTTTTCCTGATACTGATATCTTTACTAATGAAAATTTTCTATATAGATGCAAATTTTTTTCACAAAAGGGCAGCTTTTCAGAGCAAATCCTACTCCTCTGTCTGCAGTTCTTCAAAATAATCAGTTTTGAGTAATCAATACACCAAAGCGGTATATTCTGAGGTAGCAAATTCTGGTCTGCCACAGTCATATTTTGAGGTGGTATCTTGAGCCCCAACAAAAGTTGGTATTAGGACTAAGTCCTTGCTCTGTGTGTGTGTGTGTGTGTGTGTGTGTGTGTGTGTGTGTGTGTGTGTGAGAGAGAGAGAGAGAGAGAGAGAGAGAGAGAGTGTGTGTATGTGTGTGTGTGTGTGTGTTACAGGCACTTGCGTGAACTCTTTGAGTCTTTTTTTCTGTAGCACCTTCTGTAGCTCTTTCTTCTGTAGCACCTTGTCATCTGGATTCAGTTATCTGAAGTGGGAAAAGACATAGTGGCAGGTTCTACAAAAGCTGTATGACCAGGTTCCCTCAAAACAGCTGTATAAAATAGAGGGAACATGAGTTTTCATTTAGACTGACCCAGGTTTACATACCAATTGTCACTTGTTAACTGTAATTTAAAAAGTCACTTCTCTAGATTCATTTTTTCTTCCTCTAAATTGGGATGGTAATTATAATACTGATGATGATAATTCCTTTCTTTCCTCATATCTCCATTCATCACTTCTTTCTTACCATTTATCCTTAGTGTTGCTTCAAATGTATTCTGAAAATAAGACTGTAATGATTCAAAATCTCCAAATTCATCTGTCACATATACAGAGCATTTCACAGTTTAACTGTTTTCTGTATCTCTGTAGTCTCTTTTTTTTCTTTCTTCATTTTTAAATCCCCCAAATTTCCACCTGAGTCAATGTCTTTTGTGGCCATAACTTTTCCCTCTATTCTTGCCCTTATGTATTTTTCTGTCAAAGTTCTACCATCTTTTTAGATCTAATCCATGTCTAACATCATTAAGAATCACTTTTACATCACCATTTGTCATATCCCTATTGTTAATTTTAGATCAAGACAGTCTGCCTTGACATGTTAATTGTCTGCATCAATGACTAGTTAGTTTAACCTGGAATTCAGAAATCACACCATATAAATATATTTGTATCACTCAAGGTCTCTAGTCCACTGTTTTGTCTATAACATATCCTCAATAGATAGTCTTTCAGGATTAAATTGTGCATAGATCCAATCATTGCCCATAAAAATAGGCAATAAGTACAATAATTATTCCCAGGCACATTGGATCTCATCCTACAGCAGACATCCCTAAACTCTCATTGGGAACCATTGGTTTCACCAGAGACTGGCAGAAGAAAAAATTATTTTAATGCATTTGATAAAGTTAGGCAGAGAGGTTTTGGGCCAGGCAGTCCATGTTTTCTGTTCTCCAATAAGTTGTTGGACCAAAACATATACAGGAATTTTTAATTGGAAATTCCAGAATAATGCTGAGCTATTCCAGGTTCTCATGACACGGGATATATTGTCACACTAATTATGTTTGTCATGAAACTTCTTTTATTAGGACATGACTGGTGCTTCAATTCCCTGAGCTTTCTTAACTGTCTTGGGGCTTTAAAATATTAGTTTGATATATTTTTTTGTGTTTATATGCCATTTCTTCTGATACTAATAACTACTTATAATATTCACACAAGTATATGTTAAACCTTATGTTAATATGTAATAGAGTATAGCACATTCAACAGGGCCTATAATCCTTTGACTGAAGCTAGAATTCAGAAGCATCAATATCGTATATTTAAACTCTCTCCTCACCTTTCCCAGATCGTAAATATATGTATATATATACACACACACACACACACACACACACACACACACACACACACAAATACACACACACACACACACACACACACACAAATACACATTAACACATATTTCCTCTTTTACATTCACTGTTATCAACTTTAATTTTACCATGAAGGTACACAACTAAATTAATCTATCTGTTGAATGACTCAAATAGACATTTTGTTAAAAGATAAGTATGTATTTTCTCTTGACATTCAAACCACATCATGTTTCAAATCACTGAAAACTCTTTCAGCTTTCCTGTGTTCACTTTCACCTCCAGGACCTGTAGCAGATATATGAACTAACACAAGCATTCTGATGGATTTTGGACGTGGTCGGAGCCATTGTGCACACAATAAGCACCAGCACGAAATAGCCACCGGCCTCGTCTCCCACTCCAGCACCAAGCCCCTCCCCATTTCCCTTTACGAGAAGCCTCCTGACTTAGAAACAACTTTCTGGCTTCTATATCTGGTGCAGTTCTCCACCCAGTTACATCATCCTAATGGTCCCTACCCCCATACATTTTGTGCCCCAAAACTAATATAAACTCTCACAAACCCATGTTGGGGCTGTCCCCATTTTCAGGGCAGCCCCGGGCTACCTGCCACTTTGAGCACAGCCCAGCAAATTTTCTTCCTTTAATAAAGCTTGAATGGTACCCGGCATCTCGGCTCACTTTCTTTCACATTCCTTTCCAGGCCTTCTGAGCAATCAACTATGAGTAACATAAACCAGTCATTTGAGTATCTCGTATTAACATTTTCATCTTATTTCAAACTTTTTCTACAATTACCTCAAGAAAATATAAATTAAATTTTTGAAGAAGACTAAAAAATAGTTAATGCCACATGTCAGTGGTAAAGAACTTCCGGAGAAATAATTTGTATTACAGATTATAAAATTTATATGTGGCTTCTTACACAAAAATGAAAAGAAAGTAAACAATGTATATTGTGGAAATGTCAGACTTTTGAAAGGCTGTGAACAGGTCACACAGGGCTAGTAAGAAGAGAGAAGGAGAAGTAGAACCAGTGTACATCCAGTGCCAAAACTGGGCTGCAGAAAGGCCAAGATTAATCACAGCCTGCTAGGTATCATCTACATTAAAAATTATTTCTTTAATATCAGTTTGCCGTGCCTTAAATATATTCCCTCATTTTGAACGACTTAGGAATTCTCTTCTTTTATAAATCCTTCCATGATTAGATAAAAGCAATAGTCTATAACATGACTTGAAAAAGAGCACCTAAAACAGGGGGAAAAAGTTAATACTTGTTAACATGGTATAAAATATTAATACTGGTTAATCTTTGTACTTAGTAAGAATGTTCCCATAGATTATATGATTTAATTATTATGTCCTACTTCAAGTATATTCATATAATTTGTATTTTTTAAAAATTAGAGATAAGAGAATGTTTCCTTGAAGTATGTGGATTGAAAGCGCTTGATCACTATGAGACATGATTAATATATATTTTTAAAAGACTCAGACCTATACTATTCTGGTGAAATTCTTGAAATCCAGAGGTAATACAAAATATAAGACTTCAAAATGGAAGAAAAAGCTACTTACAAATGATATATAATTTTACAAATGACTTCTCACCTGTAATCTTGAATATTAAAGTCACTAGAAAGCTATCTGCATGCAGATAAGAGAAAGGGATGAAAGTTCATTAATTCTGTACCCAGTCAAGATATCATTGATATCTCAAGGCAAATAAAATACATTTTGGGAAATGTAAGAATTTAGATGAGATTGTTCAAAAAAGCATAATGAGCATTCTCACTATATGAGTATTGATTAATTCCCTGAAGTTTCAGGGATTGGTAGAAAGTAAAAGAACATGAAATTACTTGCCAGGTATACTATGTACAAATATAATCACATCATTTTGTGAGTAATTTGTAACTTTATAAGTAGTTTGGATAATAGCTATTTTTATAAAATAAAGCTATAATTACTTGCCAGGTATACTATGTACAAATATAATCACATCATTTTTTGAGTAATTTGTAACTTTATAAGTAGTTTGGATAATAGCTATTTTTATAAAATAAAGCTATAAGAAATTTTAATTTGTGTTTATATATTTACGTTTCATATATGTGTCTATAATAGCATAGATCCCTATTTATACCTGGAGAAGGTGTACAGCTTGTCATCATTGATTGTTATCCTTACTTCTTCAAGTAGAAGCAAGCCAAATGAAGTTGGTAAAATTAAAAATTTTACATGTATGATGTATTTAAAACATACTACATATCCAAGGGTATAAAGAATAGACTACCAAAGATGAACTTAGCAGGTGAAACATTATAAGTAGAGATGAATGTGGAAGCATTTCTCTTTATCTGCCCAGAGGTAATGGTACACCTGAAGATAGTTTTATCATCAGGTGTCTTTTTTTTTTTAATACTATATAGTTATGTATCTGAAAAGAAGTATAATATGTCACATATTTTGATACTTCATATAAATGGTAACATAATATACTTGAAAGTGTTTAAAATTTATTGGAATTACAAACAACTATGCTGGGGATGTTCATGGACATATCTTTTCCACATGTGAGACATTTCTAGGCTGAACAACTTGGAAGGAAATTGCTAGTCCCAGGGTATTAACATCTTTATCTTTACTAAATATTGCTCGACTGTTTTTATGGCTCTCTTTTCTTAATGGTTTCTGTGACTATTTTTAAAGCTTTTTTTTTTTTCATTAAATTTTTATTTTGTCAATATACAATGTATATGATTGTTATGGCCCATCACCGACACCTCCCT
>NW_007727770.1:7764-11295 GCF_000696425.1 Galeopterus variegatus | reverse complement strand
CTTCTTTTTATTTATACCAGAATTCTACCACACCAGAACAACTGCAAACTAATTGGTGTGGTAGTAGCTTGAGGTTTTCTGGAACATGTAAGTAGTACATATTTAACTCAAATGCATATGAGGGGAGGTTTGTGGTTAGCAATTCTTAGAAGATACATCTTGCCAACAAGAACGAAGGTGTATAAACCAAGTTTCTTGTTTGCCTGTCTTTCTGTTTTTATTTGAGGACTGATTTATTTTAGTTCATTCTTGTGATGGTAAATTTATTTGTGGTTTCTAGCTATATGTTAAGGTTTCAATTTTCTCTCCATCTTTTATCTCTCCTTTCACTTCTTTGACTTTTGTGGCTGCTAAAACACATTCCTATATATTACAGAAATATGTAAATTTACCCAGCAATGCCAGTTAATATCATATTTTTGTCCTCCCTCATCAACTTATTCTTGTCCCTAAGAATTATTCCTTACTGTCCTTCAATCAAAAATATGGTTTTAGAAGGATAGTGTGTATATATATATAATTTTTTTAATTAGGCATTTCTATGTGTTTTATAGTAGGATAGTTCATAGTATTGCATTTTGCTGGACTTCGAAAAATCCTTGCATTGTATTAATAATTTAAATCTACACATTTATTTTTAATTAAAATTTTATTGTGTTCATTGTAGATTCTTATGCAATCAGAAGAAATAATACAAAGATCCTGAAAAACTTTACCCAGTTTCCACCAATGGTAACAGTTTGAAAAACTGTAATGCAATATCACAACCAGGATACTGACATTGATATAAATCACCATTAATGTTTTGATTTACGCAGTTTTATTTATACTCACGTGCATTTTTGTGTGTTTAATTCTACATAATTTTATCACCTGTATATGTCTGTGTATACACTACCATACGCAAGACAGACTTCTATCACCATGAGGACGCCTCTTGTCATACTTTTATAACCATACCACTTCTTCCACCTCTCCCCATTCTCCCCTTCCCCCATTCCTAATCCCAGGCAGCCAATTATCTGCCCATCATTTCTGAATGTTGCTTATCCTTTCATCTTCTTCACCTGGTCTTACACATAAAAACATTTAAGAAAAAATTTTATTCCTTTTATGAACTGTGTTTTTGGTGTCCATTCTAAAAACTCTATTTCCAGATCCAAAAGAATTTCTACTATACATACCACATTTTCCTTATCCAGTTATCTATTGATGGACGTTTAGGTTAGTTCCATACCTTGGCTATTGTAAATAGAGCTGAGATAAATACGGCAGTCCAGGTATCCCTTTGACATGATGACATCCATTTCTTTGACTGTATAGTCAGTAGTGGGATTGCTGGATCATATGGTAATTCTATCTGTAGTTGTTTAAGAAACTACCATACTGTTTTCCATAATGGCTGCACTGATTTACAGTCCCACCAAAGTGTAGGAAGGTTACATTTTCTCCACATCCTTGTCAGCATTTGTTGCTCTCTTTTTGATAATAGCCAGTCTAATGGGGTGAGATGATACCTCAATGTGGTTTTGGTTTCCGTTTCCCTGATTAGTGATATTGAGCATTTTTTCATGTACCTGTTGGCCATTTCTTTTTTCATTTTAACTCTCTTTGCTTTATTTAGCTTTCTGAAATCTCTCTTTTTAAAAAATATTATTTTTTTGGTTATGAATATTCATGGGGTACAAAGCAAATTGTCACCACTCGTGCCTAAGATATGATGGCCAGATCCATACTGGCAGCATGCCCATCACCACAAATCCTGTGGGCCATTTGTATGTCTTCCTTTGAGAAATGTCTATTCAGCTACTTTGCCCTTTTTTAAAATTGGATTATTTTTTTCCTACTGTTAAATTGTTTGAATTCCTTGTATATTCTGGGTATTAATTTCTTGTCAAATGTATGGTTTGCAAATATTTTCTCCTACTCTGAAAGTTTTCTTTTTGCTCTCATTGTTTCCTTTGCTGTGCAGAACCTTAATGGTACATATATACAATGGAATGCTGTTCAGCCATAAAAAAAAGAATGAAATTCTGCCATTTGCAGCAGCATGGATGAACTTGGAGAAAATTATATTAAGTGAAATAAGCCAGGCACAGAAAGAGAATTATCACATCCTCAATCATAAGTGGGAGCTAGTAAATAAATAAAAGAAAGAAACAACAATCACAATAATATGTTGAACTTTCAGGAGAGAACAGAACTGTGTTTAGTAGAGGTGGAAGGGGTTAGGGAGAATTTGGTTAATGGAAATGAAGAATGATTACATTTCCTAATGATGAACATGCTAATTATCCTGATTTGCTCATCATACACTGGACACAGGTATTGATATTCAACTCTGTACCCCACATATATGTATAATCAATCATGCTTAAAAAAGAATTTCTTCTGTTTTTTGAAAAAAAGTTTTATGTGGGGTGCAATTGCGATTTGTGGAAATGGGCATGCTGCCAGTATGGATCTGGCCTTTATATCTTGGGCAGGAAAGGTGACAATCAGCTTTGTATCTCATGAATATTCATAACCAATACAAAAGTTTTATACTTTTATATTTCATATTTAATCTAAAATGTTTTATAGTTAATTTTAGTATAAAGTGTGAGGTTTAGATCAAAGTTCAATTTTTTGGCTTATGCATTTTAAATTGTTCCAGCATCATTTGTTGAAAAGACTATAATTTCTCCAAAATATTGCTTTTGCACCTTTATGAAAAATCACTTGAGCATGTTTATGTAGGTCCGTTTCTGAGTTCTGTATTCTGTTACACTAACCTGTATGTTCTTCTGCAGACACATATCTTTGATTACTGTAGGTATTTAGAGAGATTCTTCCCAGTTTCTTTGTCAAGAGTTTTTTTTTTTTTTGTCTATTCTAGGTCCTGTATCATTTCATACAAATTTTAGAAGAAGATTGTCTATATCCACAAAAATTCTTCCGAACAGGAATTACATTAGGCCTAAAGATTAATTTGGGGACTATTCACATCCTTATTATATTGAGAACTAGAATCAATAAACACAATTGTGTCTATTCATTTATTTTGGTATTTTGATTGAGTTGTGTCATCAGGATTTTATAAAATTCAGTATACAAGTCTAGCATATGTTAAGTACATACTTTATATACTTTTAAGTATTCCATTTTTTTTGGAGTGATTGTAAATTATATTGTTTTTAATTTTTGTTCTTGCATGTTCATTGTTCGTACCTAGAACTGAAAACAGTAATAGTGTTTGTGGGTTGATAATATCCTGTGGCACTGCTGAACTCACTTACTTATTATGTATAACAGAATTTTAAATCTGGACTCCTATAGATTTTATCCATAGATTATCATGATATGTGTGTAAGGACAATTTTATTACTAATATGTATGCCTTTCTTCAGTCTTATTCGACTGGCTAGAATTCCCACTACTGAATTAAATAAGAGTGATGTAAATGGACATCGTTGACTTATTTCTGATCTTGGAGAAAAACAGTCTTTAACAATTTACATAATGGTGTTAGCTTTGGGGATTTTTTTTTTT
>NW_007727770.1:6852-7174 GCF_000696425.1 Galeopterus variegatus | reverse complement strand
TTTTTTTTTTTTTACATTGTTGAGTTTTGTTTTCAAATATTTTGTTTTTTTGTGCATGTGTAACAATTTTTGTAAATTCATGAAAATTTTCCTTTGTAGTTTTAAATTTTTGTACTGTTTATATCTGATTTTGGCATCAGGGTAATTCTGTTCTCACAAAATTAGCAAGGAAGTGTTCTCTTTTCTTCTGTTTTCTGGAACAGATTTTGTAAAATTGAAGAATTCTTAAAATGTTTGGTAGAATTCTCTAGTGAAAACATCTGGGCCTGGAAGTTTCTTTTTCAGAAGTCTTTTAATTATAAATTCAATTACTTTGTTATAG
>NW_007727770.1:3662-6729 GCF_000696425.1 Galeopterus variegatus | reverse complement strand
TGGGCCTGGAAGTTTCTTTTTCAGAAGTCTTTTAATTATAAATTCAATTACTTTGTTATAGGATGATTCTGATTATCTGTTTAATCTTGGTCCAATTTTAGTACTGTGCTGTTTTTAAGATGTTGGTTTATATTTTCTATGTTTTTTTTTTTTTTTAGGAATGTAAAGGTTTTTTACAGTATTCACTTATTGTCCTTTTAATGGCTGTATGATCTGTAATGATAGCCTATATTTTATTCCTGATATTGGTATGTGGGTCTTACTTTTGTCAGTCTTACTAGAAGCTTTTTTTTTTTTTTTAATAACTGGATTTCTGTTTTGGATTTTTAAAATTGTTTTCCTTTTCCAGTTTCATTGATTTGCACTATTATTGCCATTATTTTCTTTCTTCTGCTTATTTTAGATTTGTTTTACTCTATTTCTGTTTTTGAGGTAGAAATCTAGTTTATTAATTTTAGAACTTTCCTCATTTCCGGTATTATCGATTTCTAGTTTCATTCAATTCTGTTTACTAACTTTTTTTTTTATTTGGTGGCTGGCTGGTGTGGCTATCTGATGGATTCTGTTAAAAAAACATTTCTGACTTCTGTATAATTTCAATTATTTTACATTGGTTGAGTTTCATTTTATGATGTGAACATTGTCTATCTTGAAGAATGTTTTACGGATGCTTGGGAAAAAAATGTGATGTGGAAATATCAGGGGTGATGTCACCAAGATGGCAGAATAGGTGTTTTCAACCCTTATCCACCCACAGAAAAAACACTATTGACAAACACCCACGAATGAAAGTACCATTGTGGTAGCTCAGGAGTCTACCACAGATGTCCCAGTATCCTGTTTGAGTGAAAATTCCAATAATAGATGCATTGAAGAGGGTAAGAAAAAGTTTCACTGTACCTGAGTCATCCCTCCTCTAAATCTGCACAGTTCTGTGTCAAGAGAAGTCCCCTTGACCCAGGATCCCATGAGGGAAAGTGAGTATGTAGTAAGCACCAGGTTTCCCAGCCTTTAGGGAAGATGCCCAAGAGGACTACTTCTTTCACACCCTACCCAGAACACTTAGGGGATCACTCTAGATCGACAGTCTAGAGCAGTGAGGAGCAGGGAAAAGGGGTCAGGGCTCACAGCAATACCACCCTGCAGATTCCCCTAAGAGACCTGCTCATTAACCTTATAGGATGCATCACCTGAGGATCTCTGTAAGTAGCCCATACGTACTCACAGCACTCTACCTGTCCTGTCTCCTGTAACTAGCACCCTTCATATACCGCCTATAGACAGTGCACACAAGCCTCTGCTAATCACGCATGAGCATACACACCCAGGTCGACTACTGGATCGGGAGAAGAAGCTTAACCTTGAACACTTCAGAACATTGCACTAGGGAAAACAAATGCTAGGTTCTCAGCACCTATCCTGGCTTGGAGGGATTCAGAGAAGCCACAAGATTCTAATCACCCCCCTCCCCACCTCCCGAAAAGAGGGAACAGGAAGAAGAGGAATGGAGAGGGTATATTCACAAAAAAGTTCTTAGAGACCCCCAGCATCCCTAGCCAAGATGACTGGGAAAGCCTTTCTTTCCCCAAGCCAGTAAGTAAAGACTGGAGGAGGTCACATGACACCACCAAAGAAACACAATATTTTTCTGTAATTTAATACGTTGCTATTGTTATTTTGAACCAACTGTTATCTGTTAGATCAATTTATTATTCTTATAAGAAAAAAATTTATTTTTACTGTCATTTAATTCTTTCTCCACTGCTTTTCCTTTCTTTATGTAGATCTGAGTTTCTGACCTATATCATATTCTTTCTCTCTGAAGAACTTCTTTTAGCATTTCAAGGCAACAAATTCTCTCAATTTATGTTTGTCTGAGAATGTTCTTTTTGATTCTTCACTTTTGATGGATGATTATGCAGAGACAGAATTCTAGGCTGGTGGGTTTTTTCCCAGTCCCAGTACTTTATTTACTTCACACTCTTCTTATTCTCATGATTTCTGAGAAGTTGGATATAATCCTTATCTGTGTCCTTTGTAGGTAAGGTGTTAATTTCTGGTGGCTTCTTTTAAGGTTTGATTTTGTTTTGTTTTTATCTTTGATAAAGTTTGAATGTAATAGGCCTAGGTGTATTTGGTTTTGATGAAGGACAAAATTTCAAGAAATTAAAAGTTCCTTTTTTTATTTTTGTAAGTTCAACAAATGATTGTGATTATTCTCTCTCTCTCCCCCCTCTCTCTCACTTATGAGTGAGGACATGTGGTATTTCTCTTTCTGTGCCTGGCTTGTTTCACTTAACATAATTTTCCCTGAGTTCATCCATGTTGCTGCAAATGGCAGAACTTCATTCATTTTTATGGAGAGTAGTATTCCATTGTGTAGATGTGCCACATTTTCCTTATGCAAGTGTCCATCAATGGACATTTAGGTCGGTTCTAACTCTTGGCTATAGTAAACAGAGCTACAATAAACATGGGAGTGCAGGTGTCCCTTCACATGATGATTTCCATTCCTTTGTGGATATGCTCAGCAGTGACATCACTGGATTGTATGGAAGATCAATCTGTAGTTGTTTGAGGAAACTCCATACTGTTTTCCATAAAGGCTGAACTAATTTACAGTCCCACCAACAGCGTAGGAGGGTTCCCCTTTCTCCACATCCTCGCTAGCATTTGTTATTCTCTTTTAGATAATGGCCAGTCTAACTGGGGTAAGATGATAATGTGGTTTGATTTGCATTTCCCCGATGATTAATGATGTTGAGCATTTTTTCGTGTATCTGTCGGCCATTTGTATATCTTACTTTGAGAAATGCCTATTCAGCTCCTTTGCCCATTTTTAAATCAGATTACTTGTTTTACTAAGTTGTTTGAGTTCCTTGTATATTCTGGATATTAATCCCTTGTTGAATGCATAGTTTGTGAATATTTTCTCCCACTAAATAGGTTGTCTTTTTGCTCTGTTAACTATTTCTCTTGCTGTGCAGAGCTTTTTAGTTTGATATGATCCAATTTATTTTTTTCTTTTGTTGTCTGTGCCTTGGGGGTCTTATGCATAAAGTCTTTC
>NW_007727770.1:936-1163 GCF_000696425.1 Galeopterus variegatus | reverse complement strand
TCTTTCCCCAAGCCAGTAAGTAAAGACTGGAGGAGGTCACATGACACCACCAAAGAAACACCATATTTTTCTGTAATTTACTACGTTGTTGCTATTGTTATTTTGAACCAACTGTTATCTGTTAGATCAATTTATTATTCTTATAAGAAAAAAATTTATTTTTACCGTCATTTAATTCTTTCTCCACTGCTTTTCCTTTCTTTATGTAGATCTGAGTTTCTGACCTA
>NW_007727770.1:0-436 GCF_000696425.1 Galeopterus variegatus | reverse complement strand
TGGGCCTGGAAGTTTCTTTTTCAGAAGTCTTTTAATTATAAATTCAATTACTTTGTTATAGCATGATTCTGATTATCTGTTTAATCTTGGTCCAATTTTAGTACTGTGCTGTTTTTAAGATGTTGGTTTATATTGTCTATGTTTTTTTTTTTTTTTTAGGAATGTAAAGGTTTTTTACAGTATTCACTTATTGTCCTTTTAATGGCTGTATGATCTGTAATGATAGCCTATATTTTATTCCTGATATTGGTATGTGGGTCTTACTTTTGTCAGTCTTACTAGAAGCTTTTTTTTTTTTTTTAATAACTGGATTTCTGTTTTGGATTTTTAAAATTGTTTTCCTTTTCCAGTTTCATTGATTTGCACTATTATTGTCATTATTTTCTTTCTTCTGCTTATTTTAGATTTGTTTTACTCTATTTCTGTTTTTGAGGTA
>NW_007727769.1:370615-371733 GCF_000696425.1 Galeopterus variegatus | reverse complement strand
GGTTCCAAAGTGCTCCGGACAGGGGGACAGAGCCCGTCTTGCAGGCCGACCCAGCGAAGGCAGGGAAAGCAGGGACTGGAAAGCAGATTCCCACAGCTATCACCGCTGTCGCATGAGAGCTCAGTATACTAGAACAGGGTACACGGGGACAGGCCACGGACCGCGATCTTCTGAGCTCAGGATCGTCGGAGGCTGGGACTCTGACGCCACCTCTGGGCAATCCCCAGCCTGCTTCACACAGCCGAGGAAGTGCCGCTCCATGGCTTCAGCCTCAGATTTCCGTTATCAATTTCTTGGGTATGTCTTTTTTTATCTCATACTTTACTGGGTAAATATCATATATTTAAACAGTTTTATTGTCAGCAAATAAATTGTTCAGTCAAAGCTAAATCAAAACTTCCAGGGCCAGCCCGGGGCTCACTCAGGAGAGTGCGGTGCTGATAACACCAAGGCCATGGGTTCAGATCCTGTATAGGGATGGCCGGTTCGCTCACTGTCTGAGCGTGGTGCTGACAGCACCAAGCCACTGCTTAAGATCCCCTTACCGGTCATCTTTTTTTAAATTTAAAAAAAAAATCTTCTATCTTTCATCGAAATCATCTATGACGTCTGTTTTAGTCTGTTTTGTGTTGCTATGACAGAATTACCTGAGACTGGGTAATTTATAAAGGAAGCAGGTTTATTTGGCTTACGATTCTGGGACATCTGGCATGGATCTCAGGCTGCTTCTACTCATGGTGGAAACTGGCAGCAGCCGGCAGGTACAAGCAGATCACATGGCGACAGGAAGCAAGAGAGAGGGAGAGAAGATACCAGGGTCTTTTTAAGCAACGAGCTCTGGTGGGAACTAATACACCGAGAGCTCACTCATTAATCCCTCCGCCCCCCAGAGTATTAATCCATTCATGAGGGATCCGCCCCCATGACTCAATCAGTGTCCAACACTGCCACATTGGAGATCAGATTTCCGCATGAGTTTTGAAGGGGACAACACATCCAAACTCCATCAACGTCTTCTTGGAGGCCAGCAAGCCGTCTTGGTCAGAGGACCCCAATGTTCTAGTCCAGACACCTACTGCTTGTGCTACCAGGTGGCAGATCCAGGTTCTTGGTCTATC
>NW_007727769.1:369415-369840 GCF_000696425.1 Galeopterus variegatus | reverse complement strand
TTCTAGTCCAGACACCTACTGCTTGTGCTACCAGGTGGCAGATCCAGGTTCTTGGTCTATCCGTGAAAGAAAAATCTTTCATGGGACCAGCAGAAGGAAAGGAAGAGAGGGACAGAAGAATGGAACATAATAGGGCTTTATTACCAAGCAAAGCTACATGCCAAAGAAGTGCGCAGGTATCTCTGCCAGAGAGAAATACACCTGCTGCCAGCCTTCGCCTTTTCTTTCCCAGGTGGAGGCACCTAATCGACGTCCTCTGCTCCACCGGTTCCACCTAGTGCTCTGGCACTGGCCAACTCAGCCTGAATATTTATGAGCAGCCTCCCTGGAGCGTCTTGCTATTTTGCCCTGCCTCAGAAAGCCACCATTTGCCTTCTCTCTGTCCATATCTGTAATAAGCCAGTTCTAGACTCAAACCCATGTAC
>NW_007727769.1:366080-368182 GCF_000696425.1 Galeopterus variegatus | reverse complement strand
TTGCTGGCATGTTTACTGTCTGTTTCCTCCCATGAAAGTGTCAGGCACTTTATGGCAGAGCTCATGTCTGCTTATTGGTGGCTTTGTCTCCAAAGCATGGATCCGCTTCCACCACAATAGGTGCTTAGTAAATATTTAGAAGGAAGAAGGAATGAATGTGGACAAAATAGTCTCCAGCCACAGACTGAACAGAGGAAGGGCAGGTATCACTCAAAGAGTGAAAATATCTTTCTTGCAAAGATTTGCTTGTTTTTTTACAATTTTCATCCCAGAAAATGCATGTTAACTTGCTATAACCATCTAATGCTATCATTGCCCAAATTAATGAACATACCCAAAATCAGCCTCAGCACTATTTTAACTGACATAACTCAGGAAGAGCATATCTATGTGATTCCTCTCACTACGCCCAGCTCTCTGAAGGAATTTGCACCAAAGGTTAGCACCAACCTCAAGTTTTCAGCACGTTGGTTTCTGAGGTCCCACGAGTCTAAAAGTGTTAAGAGTAGGAACTACCACATCCTTTTCCTCACTCTCAGCCCAGACATATTGCTTTACCATCTAGGAATGTGTGGATTTTGAGCTTCATCTCCTTTTCAGCAAACTATATGTTTATCTGTATGCAAGAGACAGAGCCAGGGTTACTGTCCGCCCCGCAAATAGTAAGTGCCAGGTCTGGACAACTTCCAGGCATCAAGCTGATGTTCAGATGAATGCCCCAGATCTGTTGAGGTGGGAGCTGCTGTGTGCTCAGGGAAGTGACTAGGGCTCAAAGACTTTTTCAGAGACCTGGACAGTTTGGAAAGTTGTCCAGACAGTCCTGCCTGCGAACAGATGCCTGGAAATGGATGCCCCTGTTCCAAACTGTGCTAAAGTCCACCCCAGGAGACCTGAGTGCTGCAGACCATCTGACTGAGAAAGACTGCGCGTGTAGGCAGTAATCCTGGAACCCTTCTCTTACCCTAGCTGGGCAGCTGAGCCTCAGCACTTTCCTCTCCAAATTCAGGAAGATCCTGCCCTTCAAACCCTGGTGCTACAGCCACCCCACCACCACCACCAGTGCTGGGGCCACCTCACCATACTTTTGTACTTACTGCCTTTGGATATCTTTTCAAAATAACATATTCCATTTTATTTCTAAAGGCTTCACTGTTTTGGATTATGCAGATGGACTATAGTTAATTTTCCTCCCAACCCTTAACTGAAAAGCACCATTGTTTAATATATGCCGTTATGCAACACAAATATATCTCATTGTTTTAATTCATTTTTCTTTCATTTTAATGAGTTCTGACCTGGGTCCCTGATCCCTGTTTGCCCCAATCCCACCTCTCCACTTCCAATACTGACCCTACCCATAGAAATCAATTGCACAGGTGGAGAATAAGAAAACAGCCTTTAATCATTGTGTACAGTTTAAACAAGACAAGATCCATGACAATTCTGAGTAGATCTAAAAGAAAGGTTCCTTAGCATATTATTGATTACATGAAGAGTTTTTCTACATAAAAAACCTTTAAGTCGTTCAGGAGAGGAAGGACGAAATGAAGAATGTTCTCCCCTGCAGAGATCTGGAGGCTCCTAGGGTTGCAGGGTGCAGTGCCGGTGAAGCCACCGGGTCAGATTGAAGGACTGCACTGGGGTGTCTCCGGCTCCTTCCAGGACATCAGTTGAGGGGACAAGGATGCGGGCCATGAGCAAGGCTGGGTTTTTTCCTTTCCTGGTTCCTCCGTGTTTTAAGCCGTGGTTTTCAGCAGCTTCCGGGGGCGGCCTGGGCTCTGGGAAGCGCTCTGGGTGTCTGTCTGTCCACCTCCGCAGGCAGCGGCATCTCCTGGCTGCTTCAGGACCCACTGGGTCACGCTGTCGGTTCCATCCATCTCTTCCTGAGGTGACTGGAGCTCCTTTGCCATTTCAGCCATTGGCTCCTGGACATCTGTGTCCTGACAGCGTTTTTGTCCCCTCTCAGCTCCAGGAACAGCTCCGTGACTGGCGTAAGCCCAGCGCAGCAGCCCGCAGGCACCGGAGTCCACGTGCCCGCAGCACTGGGAGCATTGGCAGGACGAGTGGCTCAGCGCAGGGAAGTTGTCCAGTGCCCAGGCCCA
>NW_007727769.1:362820-364388 GCF_000696425.1 Galeopterus variegatus | reverse complement strand
GAGGTGTTGCCTGGCTTTCATGCTGAGACTCAGTGAGGTTGGATTACAGTCCATGATCACAGTGCTAGTCCATGCTGGAGCTGAATTGAGAACCTACATCCTCAAGCACACATATCAGGTAGGGAAATGAGGAAGGGAGGAATTAGGTTTGGATTGAAAAAGTAGTGTCTCTGACGTTACTTAAAATTGCATTTTTCTGTATTTTTGACAATTAAATTACCTGAATGAAAAGAAGACTTCAAATTTGTCTTGCTTTTCATACATATGGGCAAATGAATTGGTTGAATATCACATTTTCAACAGTGTTTTTTTCAGGAGCCCTCTCCTGTTTTATGTAATTACATACGTTCTATTATTAGTGACCTTCCTTTATCTGCCTCCCTTACTTCCTTTTTAATTCATCCCACTAGAAACATTTCCTTTTATTTTTTTTAAAGATGACCGGTAAAGGGATCTCAACCCTTGGCTTTATGTTGTCAGCACCACGCTCAGCCAGTGAGCCAACCGGCCATCCCTATATAGGATCCAAACCCGGGGCCTTGGTGTTATCAGCACCGCACTCTCCCGAGTGAGCCACGGGCCGGCCCCTAAACATTTCATTTTTAAATATGCAAGAAAAATGTGTTTTGTAATTATCAGTTTTGTAATATATGTTTTTGTGTTTATGTATTCAATTTATGTAAAAAGAGTCATGTTATAAGTCTTATTTTATTATTTTCCACTCATGTGCTAGTTTCTAAGATTTCTGTATGTACATTTCATCTGCTGCTTCCGTATCCAGCACATTATCCTCTGATGAGCCTGTGCCATGCTTTGCCTCTCTACTGTCCCCCAGTACACAGATTGCCACTATCACCATCATCAAAAACAGTAGTCTCTTATAGACCCGTGAGAAAATTTCTCTAGTATATGTACCCATAAGTGTACCATAGTATTACTGGATCAGTCTTTAGGATGACCGTAGCATTTACCTGCCAGCAATAGTGCATGAGGATTATTCTGTGCACACACTAATATGCCCACCAGTTTGGTGTGATTGTAGTCAACACTAAGAATGTGGAAATGTATAACAGGAGGAAATTCAAATTAAATAACTTTAAATCCCAGTTGGGGGCCGGCCCCGTGTCGCACTCAGGAGAGTGCGGCGCTGGGAGTGCAGCAGCGCTCACGCCGCGGGTTCGGATCCTATATAGGGATGGCCAGTGTGCTCACTGGCTGAGCATGGCCAGTCACGAAAAAAAGACAAAAAAAAAGTAAATCACAGTTGGGATGTATGCCCTTGTTAAATGAAATTAGGAAATGTGATTATGTGGCCATAAGATGTGGAGTGGAAAAAGTTCATCAGGTACTGATATATATATTAAAATCCCAGCTGGTAAACCAAGGTCAAATGTTCAGATCCTCCTACCAGTCAGCCAAAAAAAAAAAAAAATCCATATCGGTGTACATATTCATACATAAGGAGAAAATTTACAGGTGCACTATTGGCCATATCTGACTATTGACCATAGCTCCTCAAAATTCGGGGGTCAGAGGTGTATTAGGATTCAGAAATCCCGGAATTACAA
>NW_007727769.1:357795-362351 GCF_000696425.1 Galeopterus variegatus | reverse complement strand
ATAGCTCCTCAAAATTCGGGGGTCAGAGGTGTATTAGGATTCAGAAATCCCGGAATTACAACGTGTTCAGTGGTGCTTATCTTGATACAGTGATTAATATCTTGCTGGGCGTTTTTCTTACCACAAAGCTCCCTTTCAACTGCTTGATCCGATTGATATTCCATTCAAATCCCTTCGGTACTGAGAGGAAAGACACTTGCCAAACCCCCAGTTAGAGTAGGGTTCAGAAGGAAGCAGGCCCAGGCCAGATGGGAGCCCTCTAAGCCTCACTGTCCTGCCTGCGGGGTGGCTGTTTCCCTTCGTCCAGGCCTGCAATACCCTCACCCTCCACCCCAGCCCTCCTGCTGCAGGTCGTTTGAGTCACAGGAGCTGGGCACAGGGGTTGTGGAGAGTAGAGGCGAAAGGGACAGTTGCTGGGATTTGGGCAGGGCCTTAGGGAGATGGGGAAACTGGGCTGCTAGGTGTGTTTGGAGGAGGGGATGGATGGGGAAGGCTACGGCAGAGGAAAGTGCAGATGCCCCGCGGGCTACTGAAATGGGCTCAGAGAGAAAGGCCAGGGCGACAGAGCATTTCTCTGACTGAGTGGAGTTCTCAGGCTGCCCTGCTGACCGTGTGTGTGCTGGATCTCTTTCTTGGAGGTCTAGGGCATGTGGACACTTTCGAAGGTGGGCCACGCTGGTCCCTGTGCACAGTAGACGCCCCGCCCGCCCCGCACCCAGCTTAGCCCTGCACAGCCTCTGCGGGCCCTGAGCCCTTCCCGACCCCGCCCGGTCCCGTCACCGGCCCCCAGCCTCGTCCTTCCCCGGCAGCCAAACCAAAAACACGCGTAAGAAAGAATGGTTTCTCATTTGTGGGCAATTTTATTGTGAGAGCACGCAAAAGCGAAAAATGTGTGCAAAGAGCTCCGAAGGTACAACCTCTCCCGTGGCGTTTGAGCTGCCGCAGAGGGTCACCCAGGGACGCGTCTGGGTGGAAGGCGCGGGCTCTTGGGTCACAGGCGTGCGCGGAGACAACCCGGGACCACCGGGCAACTGCTTGAGGGCTCTGCGGACAGCAAGACATAGGCCCTTGGGTTGTGGCTGGCAAGAGCAGGAGGGCGACGCTCCGGAGGGTCTCTGCCATCAGATTTCTCAGCTCCAGTCGTCTGTCCCCGGGAGAGGGAGGCTGCAGGGGCGCCTCGGCCAGGGTCCTCCATGACCTCTGCCTCTCCTGGGGGCACCCGTGGCTCCTCCTGGGTCATGGAAGTCGGGTCGCCTGCTCGCGGCTCTGCCCCCTGCCTCAAGGTGCTCTGCGCTGTGAGAAAGTGACCGTTTCGGGAATCGTCCCAACGAAGGAGTCCGCAGGGGGTGGATAGCAGTTGAACTCTTGGCTCTTCCAGGAGAGCTCGCACAAGTCGGGATAGAAAGGGAGCGGCCAGGGCTGAGAATCGCGTGGATTCAGCGCTGGCGGCATCTGGGGTCCCGGCGCCCTGTCTGCGGAATCCCAGGCCTCCTACACACAGCAGCTCAAGTGCCGCTCCATCACGTCGTTCCCACACCAGGTAACAACCGGGTATCTGGTATTCAGAACAACCCAACCTACGCGTTTTTACGTTCTTCTGGCTGATCAGGTTGTCCTACGTGGATAGGGGCAAGCTGCGTGGTGACCGGGAGCCTAGGAGCTAATTGAGTCAGAAAACCCACCCCATGACATCTATCTAAAAATTATATCATCTTGGGCCGGCCCGTGGCTCACTCGGGAGAGTGTGGTGTTGATAACACCAAGGCCACGGGTTCGGATCCCATATAGGGATGGCCGGTTCGCTCACTGGCTGAGCGTGGTGCTGACAACACCAAGTCAAGGGATAAGATCCCCTTACCGGTCATCTTTCAAAAAAAAAAATTATATCATCTGGGAAGAAATCCAAAGTCAAACTGTGCTGGTGATAGATTGAATTATCGGTGGAAAATCACAAGTACTACTGGGGGCTGGCTGGTTTGCTCAGTTGGATAGAGCGAGATGCTGATAACATCAAGACTGTTAAATAAAACTGATGGGATCTCATTGATTCGGAATAAGTTCCTGCACTAGGCTCCAAACACACCAGACTAAAAAAACCAAAATGGAGTCACCCCTGCTAAGTTCCACCACGTCACTTAAGGTTGTGAATTTTTTCAGAAGTCAGGAGAAAGAGATAATAGCCAATTTTCCAAACAAGCCAGTTTAAATCTTAAATAAGAAGGCCCGTGGCTCACTTGGGAGAGTGTGGTGCAGATAACACCAAGGCCAAGGGTTCAGATCCCTATGTAAGAATGGCCAGTCAGCTTCACTTGGGAGAGCGTGGTGCTGACAACACCAAGTCAAGGGTTAAGATCCCCTTACCGGTCATCTTTTTAAAAAATAAAAATTAAATAAATAAATAAATAAATAATCTTCAATAAGTATGATAATGAAGTTCCTCTGCTTTAATCCCCACACAAAAGAGACAGTCTGATGTGAACTAATCAGTTATTTTCCTATTGTTCTGTCTCCCTGTCCCCACCTTACAAAGAAAGTAATTTTAAAATGACCAAGCCCCTTTTTGTTCTTTGTTTCTGCTTTCTTCAGCCTTTTCTATCTATAAAACCATTGTTATTTGTAATAAAGCTTGGAGCACTTCTCTGACTCTGTAGGATGGTGTTTCTCTGGTCGATCCTCACATTTGGCTCCCAATAAACTTTACAAAATTATTTCTGCCTCAACAGCCTTTAATTTCAGTCGACGAAGTCCAAGGTTTGAACCCTGTACCTACTACTGGCCCAAATCATGCAGGTAGTGCTGGACTGAAACCCAAGTATCTGGGCAGAGGAATGGGGGGGCGGGAGGTGGTAATGCCTAAAGGATGATTTGGGTTGTGGAGGACAGGGGGGGTAGGAGTAACCACCCAATTATTCTTGGACTCTCACTGTCCCAGTTTTGTCGACTGCTAATGAATTGCTCAATTCAAAGCACTCTAGACTGTGTGGAGACCCAGGTCACCGCAAGAAGCTCCAGAAGCAGACTGCTTAGGTTAGGGGTCAGTGACATCCCTTTCTAGGTGAGTGACCCTCAACAAGTTATCTCATTTCTCTAGGTCTCCTTTTATTAACTCTGAAATGAAAAGTAAATAAATTCTCATATTACAAGATAGCTTTCTTTCATGAATGCATTCAGTAATAAAAGTGAATATTTAGGAATTACCTGGGAGAAATTAATTACTTTGCTCAATTATTATTATGATTATCATTATTATTGATGGTATCATGAATAGAATTATCTTAATGAGAACAGATGGTAAATACTTTCTTTTTTGGTGCATTCTTTCTCTAAGCAGGTTATTTTTTTCCCTTGAATCTAGTGACAGCTGAAATCCAAAGGTGAGGTGAGACACAGCTGGCCCGTGATGTAGGTGCACCAGAGAGAAGTCACTATAGTGAGAACCAACAATGGATCTGTCTACAGATGATGAGCATCAATCAGCAAGATGGAATGACAGTATATGATAATAATAGCAGGACAGGAACTAAACAGCTAGATTTGTGTGAGTACACTCTGTGATGTCTGCACAATGATGAAATTGCCTAATGACACATTTCTTAGAACATACTCCCATATATAAATGATACAGTATATGACTGTATACATGAATGTAGGCCATGATTGGACCAATGATGAGAACATGCCATGAACCGAAGATTTTGACTAAATTATAATTCAGTTTTGTGAAATTTAATAAAATAAAGCAAGTAAATTACAAATAACAAGAAAGCCCCTGTCCACTTCTCATAAAAATTGGTCCTAAAACAATCTGAGGATGGGGGAAGTAAAGGGGCATTGACGATTGCACACCTGGCAGAATGCAACGTGGTGGTTCAGAGCAAGTGTATTAAAGTCAGAAAAACAGCTTCCCAATCTCTTCTGCTCCATTTCTTTCTATCTGTGCAATCTTGGGATGGTATCTTGGGCAATTCTTATAGGCACAGTTCTCTGATGCAGATTAAATAAGTTAACATATGTAAAGCAGTTAGAACAGTTTGTGTGACATTAGCAACATTCAATATAAGTAATTATTAGCTTTCTTATTCTTAATATTTTATCAACACTTGGTTTATACACAAAATTACTGAACCCATTCTTTCATAAGCAAAGCTGGATGGAAATCAGAAAATGAGAGGGAAAGGATTGATATATTTGAATAAATAAAACCTTAAGTACTTTATTCCACATACAACACCCATAAACCAAGTTGAATGGGGGAAAGTAGTGGAAATATTTTTAAATTGTGAGCAAATCTTTAATTTCCATAAATAGAAAGAGCTCATTTAAAATGTCCTCCACCCAAAGACCATCAAAACATACCCACAGTTGCCCAAGAGAGAGAAGACACATGAGGAACCTTGGGGCCTCTAAGTAAGAGGGTGTTAGAAGGGCCATCTTATAGGATTTAGTCTTGTGTTAGGTGATTTTGAGGAAAGTTCAAGGAAGTGGGACTTTTCCTTAGGCTAGATGCTTCCAACCTATGAGTTTTTAAAAACACTTTTATAAAAATTTAGAAAATT
>NW_007727769.1:355500-356281 GCF_000696425.1 Galeopterus variegatus | reverse complement strand
AAAAATTTAGAAAATTCAAACTAATCTCTATGAACAAAAAGCTGGTCTGTGGTTGCCTGAGGTCGGGGGAGGGGACAGGGAGGAACAACTTGGAGGGAGTACAAAAGGGCACAAGAAAACTGGATCACGGTGATGATTTCACACATTGTACACTTTAAATTATATGCTGTGAATTACTCACTTTAAATATGTGCATTTTATTATTTGGCTATATCTCAATATGGCTTTTTAAAATTTTGGTTTTCTATTATATGTCAGGACTTCAAAAGCAGGAGGCAAGGAGCAGGGAGGATAGTGGAGCTCCTAAAAATGAAGGGACCAGCAGAAAAAGGTAGTGTGAGAGGAAGAAAGTCAAAACTATTACAGCTCACAGAAACTTTAGACACCTCAGAACATGGAGGTTTCCCCAAAGTCTCAAGTCAATCTCCTCCTCTCCCCATTTCTCTCCACTGCAGTGCACATACACAAACACCTCCCTCCTCCTGCCCAGGGGCTTTTGCAGGTACCTCATATACAACAGCCACCATGAAGCATCAAACCCCTCAGCTGCAGTCCTTGGAAAGAGGAACCCTAATGTCCTGCTCAGCAAGAAGGCAGAGAATCAAGAAAGCATTTTTTTTTTTTTTAAAGATGACCGGTTTCGGTGATGGGCCATAATAATCAACTACATTGTATATTGACAAAATAAACATTTTTTAAAAAATAAAAATAAGGGCCAGCCCGTGTCTCACTTGGGAGAGTGCGGTGCTGATAACACCAAGGCCACGGGTTCGGATCCTAT
>NW_007727769.1:343402-354803 GCF_000696425.1 Galeopterus variegatus | reverse complement strand
CAAGCCAAGGGTTGAGATCCCCTTACCGGTCATCTTTTTAAAAAAATAATAAATAAATAAAAATAAAAATAAAGATGACCGGTAAGATGATCTTAACCCTTGACTTGGTGTTGTCAGCACCACGCTCTCCCAAGTGAGCCAAAGGCCAGCCCAAGAAAGCATTCTTCACTTTTCTGTATTTGGAAGTGAATGACTAGGTCCAGCCCTTACTCAAGAGAAGGTGATTATAAGAGAGATGTGAATAATAGGCGGGAATTCTCGGGGGTCATCCTAAAGGCTAGTGTAGAAGAGAAAACTTATATCTTCCCCCACCCATTGCTAGGTTCATGGCTGAGACCCCCATAACAAAAGACAAATTAACAAGAGAAAAGCATACAAATTTATTTAATGTAAATTTTATGCAACACTGGAGACTTCAGAAATGAAGACCCAAAGAAACAGAGAAAACTATTTTTGTGAACAGTTGTGCAGAAGTATGATTGGAGAACAAAAGGGTATGACTTAATGGTAATAAACGGAGGATCTTAGCAAGGCCTGTTTGTTGAGATTCTTCTTGGCAACTCTTTGTCCTCAGCTCCTTTCCTCTGGGTAGAGGGAGGGCATCTGCTTCAGGGTGAGGTCAGAGAATTCCTTTACGGCTTGCCTCAGGGGAGAAGGGTGGGAGAAAGGCAGAGAGACCTTCCTGCTTCTGCTGTTTTCTCAAATGCCAAGGTGCCATATTTTGGGATAGTGTGTCCCAAACTCCATCACCACCTAGCACAGTGGGCAATGTTCTCAGGCCAAGTGGTGTGAAAAGAACATCCATACACAAGGAGGTAGCCCAGCAATAGGGTGTCAGAGTCCAGGGAGATTAGGAGAAACCAGGAATGGCACAGAAGATTGGAGATTGGTTATACAGAGTGGGATTCTAAGATTTTTTTTCTTATTTAGAATCAGGATATGTCTTACAAATGGTGGTGTTTATATTCTATGAGATACTGTAGCTTCCATATTGTGCAGAGTTGTTTTTAGGCTCATATTGTGTTCCATGTGTTTGTTGGTCTATCCCTGATAAGGCATTTATATAATCGAATCTATCCCTTCCATAACAATAGACTCAAGTGTATCAGAAAGAGAGAGCACCAATGAGGAGGAGAATAACCAAGAATTGGGTCTCCTTTTAAATGCCATCTACATTTATGCTACAGCCCTTAAAGGCTGCATGAGACTTGGTTTTAGGCTTGGAAAACATGGTGAAGGCACACAGGCTCAAAGCTGTCAGAGCGATGAATCCAGGAAGAAAAATAAGGTGGAAGAAGAAAGAAGTGAGAGGGAAGGAAATAACTTTTGTTGAAAGCAAGTAAGCAAGGAAAAAAGGAAGAAAGGGGGGGGGGAGGGAGAAAAAGAAAAGAAAAAGGAAAAGATAAAAAAAACTGGAGAATTGAAGGGTGAACTAAACTGCAATGGATATGTCACCTTTTGTCCACTAGAGCCACCCTCATGACCACCACCTCCACCGAAGATCGCTAAGGTACATTTACAAAAAAAAAAAGAAGAAGACAGTTTGGCTTTGGTCCCTTCGAGGAGATCCACTCTGTCCTCTGTCCCCGCGGACACGGGAATGGCACTGAGGCGATCTAGTGCTCCAAACCTGCACTTGAGTTGAAGGACTGCAATCTCAGCCCGCCCTCCCAGTGGCGGGCCTGACAACTCCCCCTGCGGGACTGTCGGGTGCCTCGAGCGGAGGACGGTGGACTGGGCTGGTTTCAATAGCCCAGTCAATTTCAGCGGTTGAAAACCTCTTGGCTTGACGTTTTGCTGCCCCCTCGTGTAGGGAAAAAAGCGGTGGGTCCTGCACGGGCTGATGAACCACGAGAGGGCAGCAGCACGGCGGGCTCCTGAGGACACTGCGTTCAGGGGCGACTCTGGCACACCGGGTTCTGAGAGATTTGATCAACGGTGTTGTTCTAAATTCAGCCACGAGGAGACGGTGCTGCTTTCCACAAAAAAAGTAGCAGGGAAAATTCATTTTGGATTGACATGTCTAGCAATGACTGCTGGGGAAGGTGAAAGGAAAGGAAAGAGGGCAAATCTTTTGTAAGGCCGGGCAGAAAAAGATCGGGAGCCAGGGAGGACTTCAACAGGTATGGCTTCCACTGGCCAATGTAAGCCACAGGAGGTCCAAAGGAAGGAAGATTATATGAAAATAAGATAAAATCTGGAAAGAGGAAGAAATGGAATTTTTATACATTTATTCCTTTGCATATTATTCTTACATTGTATTGTTTTGTTTTGTTCATTTTTTATATTTTTACATAATAAAGATTCATTCATTCAGCAAATATTTACTATGTACCTACTATATGAAAGGCACTGTTCTAGACACATCAAATACATAAGTGAACAAAGCAAAAACCTCTGTCTTCATAAAGCTTACATTTAATGACAGCACATGCTTGGTGCAGCACATTTAGAAAATATAGAACCTTGTAAGAAAGAAAAGCAAAGCATCCTATCATTTCATCATTGAAAGACAGCCAGTGTTAACATTTTGATGTATTTTTTTGTTCAGTTTTTACTCAGATATCTATATAGTTTACAAATTTGGGATTTTATTTTATCCTTGTTTTACATAATGTTATACAATTTGTGAAAGGGTATGAAACTGTCAAATCCTTTTCATAAAATTTGTGAGATAGCTTTCCATAAAGATTGGTAGTCAATGGCTTAAGAGATATTGCAGGTCTAAAATCAACAGGACTTGGTAATTTATTGATTAGGTGTATGTGTGTGAGAGAGAGAAAAGTGGGCGAGTAAAGAAAAACAAATGCTTCCCAAATTATGACTTGTTTTACTAATGGGAAGATGGGGTATCAGTAACCAAAAATATTATTTCAGTAAGAAGAGTAAATTGAGGTGCCCAAGATGCCCAAAAGAGTCACCAGCCTGGAGCTGAACATAACATCTGAACTGGAAATAAAGGTTTGGATTGTATATTAAGCAAGACCAAGAGTGAGATCACATAGCAAGAGTGATAGAATAAGAGGACAGAGGCTGAGTTCTAGAGAACTACCACTGTCCCAAAGATTTGGCCTTGGACTGCTTGGTCTGGAGGAACCTGGGATGGCTGGGATGTTCCTAGGATTTCCTAGCGCTTTCATCTACACTAGCATACACCTGAGATGAGTCTAGAGGTCTCTCAATGAGTCAGCCCTTGGTTTATCCCTAATAAAATAGGCTCATGAGTTCAGGTATTGGGGTATTTTCTGTGTTTACTTCCTCCCCTGCCCCTATACACACACAAGCATCCCTTGCATTTGGCTTAAAATTTTTTAATATAAGAAATTTGAATCATGCTAGGAAAGCATGAAAGAAAATCATGCACTGGAAGTTTAGTAACAACACTGCAAAGCCTGAAAAGTATGTGTACAATAGGGCTTCAGGAGTCCCAGCAACTAAATTTGTAATAGCAAACTCATTTTCTGGTATCTTGGCTTTCAGAAGTCAAGTGAAACATTCTCAGAAGAGTTTAGTTTAAAAACAAATGTGACAGGCATTTGTTGAATGTCTACTATGAACCAACCACACTATACTAAGCTCATGGCACAAAGATGAATAAAACCATGGCCAAGGCAAGAATTCAGGCTGGGGAAGACAGGAGGAGGCACATTTGACTCATGACTTCATATACATGAAAGGCCTCAAATACAGAGCTACAGTGACAGGATTCAAAAGTGGTAACTCTACAACTTAAAATTTTTGTCCTTATAAGACACTATACTTTTTTACAATCCTGAAATTTAGCTGTTGAAAAGCATAATTATATATTATATTTCATTTTGATTTGCAAAAAAGCAGAAATATGTTAAATGTAAATATTTAAAATAGGCCACAATTTTTTAAAAGTTGTTTTGGGATTTTTTGATTTTTAATAAACCAGGAACTTCCAAGAATGGAAGCGTCCCTGTTGACCTTTGTGGTCCTGTTGACCACAGCAAGTCATAGTCTTGGTCCTTAAAAAACTTCCAATCTAGGGGAGAGAGAAACATTAACAATCCACTTCAGTACTGTGTGAACCTAAAGTTTCCTTAAGCTCTATGTACAAATCTTTCAAGACAAACCAGTAACAACAAAAATAATCTGGACAAAAAACAGTTCTTAAACCGCAGTGCTCAGTGTTGAAAGAAAAAAATGCTGAATTTTATCACTCCATTTACTATTTATTTTTTAATTAATTCCATGCCCTATTCTGCTCTTTCTGTCATTTTTTTCAATAAAGGTTAAAAATATATTAAAACAGTTACCTTGCTTCTTTTTATATAACTAATATCATCTTATTAGGTGAGATTATGAGTCATCTCCATTTTCAAGAAAGACAAATTATTTGGTTGGAAGTATATTCAAATTAAGAGTCTGCACTTAGACCATCCAGATCTCCTCCTTACCACAGGTTATAAACACACTGTTTGCACAACACAATTCCCAATGTCTCTGTCTACACTACCACATTGTGTTTTTTTGTACTGACTTTAACTGTAGGACTCTATTTGCCTGGCCCTCAGAGAAAACGATAAGAGCTTAAAAGATTCAGAAGAACCTAGTGAATAGATAACAAAGGGTTACCTTCATCACTAAAAATAAGGTTCTGGGTTCAAGTTTATGCAAAAGGGGTGATTACAGAGGGAGCTTCAGACTAAACTCACATGCCCTCACTCTCTCTCCCTGGTTTTCACTCAGCCATGAGAAGCTCTTATTAATCACTACCATCACCAAGCTAGCCTGGCCACGGGCACTGCTTTCCCTTTAACTCTGTCTGGCTCAAGTAAGGATAAAATATAGATTAAAAGCTTAGTCAATGATGGAATATTTAAGGGAGTCTTTGGTGATAACATCTCAGAAATGAATAATAAGAATAAGCCCAAAAAATCTTAACAAAGAGGCGGCCTTGGCTGTGGGTTAAGAACCCAAGGGGCTACTTCCTAGGAATAAAGGAAAACTGGAAGTAACCTAGTCCTTATGGGGAAGAAGCTAATCTTTGAATCATCCCTTTCTGAAATTGGATTAGGTTTGTCTCAATTGTCAAGGACCCTAGCTGCCAGCCAGTAGCAAAAATAAGTCCTCTATGGAGAAAGATAAAATCATCCCAGGCCTCAAATCATTTCTAAAATTTTTCACACATAATATCCAGCACTCAATAAAAAAACTTAAGCAAATAAGGCGATAAAACATGAAGAAAACCTAAGAGAAGCAACAAAGAAACAAAGAGTCTCTAAATAATGAGACATAGACTGTAAAACAATCACTCAATGTGTACAAGAAAATTAAAGACAAGACTGAGAAACTCAGCAAAGAATTAGAAATGATAATAAAGAAAAAAAAGAACTAAAATATATAGTAGTCAAATTAAGAACTCAATCAATGAGTTGAACAGAAGATCAGACACAGCTAAAGAGAGAATTAGTGAGCTGGAAGAAAGATCAGAAGGAAATGTCCATAAGAAAGCAAAGAGAAAAGGCAAGTGATAAAAAATATAGAGAAGATGGGAAAAGACATAGAGAATATAACAAGAAAGTCTAATATACAAGCATTTGGAATCTCAATAGGAGGTGAAGAATGGAGCAAAATAATATAAAAAACATTATGCCACTTCCTTTGGGCCTCCATGGTTTCTGATCAGAAATCTTGTGTTATTTGAATTGTTTTTTCCCTACAGGTAAGGTTTTGACTTTCCCCCCACCCCCCCCAGATGATTTCATGAATCTTTCTTTGTCCTTTAGTTTTTACAAGTTTAATTATGATTTGTCTTGTGTTGATTTACTTTGGTTTATTGCCCTTGAGATTTGCTCAGCATCTCTTATCTGTGGGTTTATGTCTCTCACCAAATTTGGGAAGTTTTCAGCCATTATTTCTTTGAGTACTTTTCCAGCCTCACTCTCTTTTTCCTCTCCTTCTGGATCTATAAAGACACAAATGTAAAGTCTTTTGTTACAGTCCCATAGATTCCTGAGTCTCTATTCTCTCTCTCTCTCTCTCTCTCTCCCCCCCCCTTTTCTTTTCTTTTTTAATCTATTTTCTCTCTGTTCTTCAAATTGGGTTATTTTAATTCTTCTATCTTCCAGTTCCCTTATTTGGCTGGCCAGTTAGCTCAGTTGGTTAGAGCACAGCCTTATAACAACAAGGTCATGGCTTCAGATCCCCATACCAGCTGGCCTCAAACAAAACAAACAAACAAACCCAGTTCCCTGATTCTTTCTCTGTACCCTCCAATCTTCTATTGAGCCCATTCACTGAACTTTTCATTTCAGTTATTGAATTTTTCAGTTCTAAAATTTCCATTTGGCTCTTCTTTATGTCTCTGTTATTTTGCTGAGGCTTCTATTTTTTTTAAAATTTGTTTCAAGCATGTTCATAATTGCTCCTTGAAGCATTTTTATAATGGCTGATAATTTTTGTCTACTAATTCTCACACTTCTGTCATCTTGGTATTGGCATCTATTTATTGTCTTACATTTACTTGGAGAGCTTCTCAAAGTCCTCTTGCTTGGTAGGATGAGTAATTATTTTATTAAAATCTGGGTATTTTAGTGCCATCCCATGGCTCACTTGGGAGAGTGCAGTGCTGATAACACCAAGGCCAAGGGTTTGGATCCCTATATAGGGATGGCCGGTTGGCTCACTTCAGGGAGCATGGTGCTGACAACAAGTCAAGAGTTGGCCGGTTAGCTCACTGGGTGAGCATGGTGCTGACAACACCAAGTCAAGGGTTAAGATCCCCTAACTGGTCATCTTTTTAAAAAATAAAATAAAATAAAATGAATAAAATCTAGATATTTTCACAAGTTATGAGACTCTGGGTTCATTTAAACCTTTTGTTTTAACTAGCTCTTTATGGAGAGGAGGGGGTTGGGGTACAACCTTATTACTGCTAGCTGAATCTAGAAGTCCAGGTTCCCAACTTGGCTTCCACTGACACCCAAAAAGGGGGTGGTTTCTTGTTATTACTAGGCAGGAGTGGGTATTATAGCTACTCACATGGTCTATACTGACATTGCAGTGGAAATGGCCTTATTACTGCTGGATAATGATGAAAGTCCTGACTCTCCATTAGACCTCCTCTGATATCACACCAGGAGAACAGTGAAGAAAACCTTGTTACTTCTGGGTGCAGAGAAAAGTTCAGGCTCCATAGAGGAGAGTTGGGAGTTGGGGTGCCTCGTTATAGCCTGGAGAAGGGAGATGTGTAGATTCCTCACTCAGCCTTTGCTTACATGGATGGAGGTAGAGCCACGTTTTTTTTCTGGGGTATTTAGCCTCAGTAGTGTGGCTTTTGTCTAAAAGTTTTCTGTCTTGCCAAGTGGCCCATTTGCTGGTCCTTTGGCAAGAGAAAGCAGGCTTTTGTTAGGGTTTTATTTGGTTTTATCTGTGCTCATTGGTATTTCTGGCCTGCTGGCTTTTTTGGCTCAAAGTCTGGCATATCTGAGGCCAAAAGAAAACCCAGGAACTTACCACTGTGTTGTTCTTCAGGTTCTGCGATCCCTCATCAGTCGCCTTCTTTCTCTCCATTTTTCAGGGTCTTCTTATGTTTGTTTTTTATATAATGTCTAGGGGTTTTAGTTGTACTTAGTGGAAGAAATAGGGAAAAATAAATCTACTCCATCTTTCCAAAAGTGGAAGTCTTACATTCATTTTGCTTTTTTTTTTTTTTAAAGATGACCAGTAAGGGGATCTCAACCCTTGGCTTGGTGTTGTCAGCACCACGCTCACCCAGTGAGCAAACCGGCCATCCCTATATAGGATCCGAACTCAGGGCCTTGGTGTTCTCAGCACCGCACTCTCCTGAGTGAGCCATGGCCGCTTTTTTTTTTTTTTAAAGATGACTGGTAAGGGGATCTTAACCCTTGACTTGGTGTTGTCAGCACCACACTCTCCCAAGTGAGCTAACCGGCCTTCCCTATATAGGGATCTGAACCCTTCGCCTTGGTGTTATCAGCACCACACTCTCCCAAGTGAGCCACAGTCCAGCCTCTTCATTTTGTTTTTTAAAAACATTGTATTAAAATATTACTCATCTTGATTTCAGAGTTTTGGGCACCCCAGGCACGTGCCTTACTCACCTCACTCTAGTCTTTTCCTTGTTTGGAAGTCATCTTAGAGGCTGCCTGTCATAGAAAATAAAATAAAGATGTTTTCAGAGAAAAGCTGTCAGAATTTGTCACTACCAGACTTACCCTAAAGGACATACTAAATAATATTTTGCGAGTAGAAGGAAAATGACACCAGTTTGGAGTTTAGAGATGGAGATTGAATGAAGAGTAACACAAAGAGTAAATTATGAGCAAATCAAGAATGAATGAAAATTAACTACATGACACAATAAAAAATATATGGATTTAAAAAGCAAAGACCTGGGAGGGGAAGGAGAAAAGAGAATTAAAGTGTCCCAAGGACTTTCTGTTGTCTACTGTAATTTTCCAGTTGTCAACAGGAAATAGGCATTTCAGAGTAACTAAATTTCAAAATAGTCTGAAAAGGATAGGCAAAATTTATCTTGTTTTAAATAAATTCTAGTAGAAGAGATTAAGCTTTAGAAACCAGTTTAACGTGTTCTGCAGTTATACATGGTTGTACTCTGTTAATACTACCTCTGAACAACCTTGACTTTGAAATAAAACAACAAAATAGACCAGAGTTTTGCTTTCTGAAGACGTACAAGTAGTTGATCACTTTAGAAATAACGACATAAATTAGAACTTAAATCACTATATTTATGTCTGAGAAACCATTTAAGAAATTTGTTATTCAACTGAGGGTTGCGATCCGTTGCCGGACACGGAAAACGACAAAAGACAAAAAAAAAAAAAACATGAAGTAATTTAGATATTTTAAATCAAGGACTTATGATGAAATCTTTAGGTTAACGACTAAAACAATGTATAACCACCAAGGTAAAAGAAAGAAAATTGTATTCATAAAAAGTAATCAATTCAAAATAAGGCAAGAAAGAAGTAAATAACACAGAACAGTAAGACAGAAAACAAATGTTTTTTGTTGTTGTTTTTTGTTTGTTTGTTCATTTGTTTTTTATAAAGAAAATGAAATTTATTGCTTACAGTTTCTGAGGCTGGGAAGTCCAAAGTCCATCTGGTAGTGGTGACAGTGACCCAGGGGTCTCACATTGCATGATGGTGGAAGCAGCAGAGAGAGTGAGAGAGAGACATACTCTCTTCTTCTTTTAAAGCCCTCAGAACCATGACCCTGATCACCGTTTTTAATGCATTCACTGTGGCATGTTCCTACAATCCAATCACCTCTTCAAGGCTCCACCTTTCTTTTTTTTTATTTATTTATTTTATTTTGTCGATATACAATGTGATTGATTATTGTGGCCCGTTACCGAAACGTCCCTCCCTCCTCCCTCTCCCCCCTCACACCCAACAATGTCCTGTTTGCTTGTCATGTCAACTTCAAGGAATTTTAATTGTTATGTCTTCTTCCCCCCCACCCCCCGGTTATTTTTTGTGTGTGTGTGAGAATTTATTTATTTATTTTTAGGTCCCACCAATAAGTGAGAACATGTGGTATTTCTCTTTCTGTGCCTGACTTGTTTCACTTAATATAATTCTCTCTAGGTCCATCCATGTCATTGCAAATGGCAGTATTTCATTCATTTTTATAGCTGAGTAGTATTCCATTGTGTAGATATGCCACATTTTCCGCATCCACTCATCCGATGATGGACATTTGGGCTGGTTCCAGCTCTTGACTATTGTAAAGAGTGCTGCAATGAACATTGGGGAACAGGTATACCTTCGACTTGATGATTTCCATTCCTCTGGGTATATTCCCAGCAGTGGGATAGCCGGGTCATATGGTAGATCTATCTGCAATTGTTTGAGGAACCTCCATATCATTTTCCACAGAGGGTGCACCATTTTGCAGTCCCACCAACAATGTACGAGAGTTCCTTTTTCTCCGCAACCACGACAGTATTTATCGTTCAGAGTCTTTTGGATTTTAGCCATCCTAACGAGGGTGAGATGGTATCTCAGTGTGGTTTTGATTTGTATTTCCCAAACGCTGAGTGATGTTGAGCATTTTTTTCACTAGGGAAGAGACTGCCTCTACAGATGCATTTAATGACCATTATTTTATTTGAGGCCTGAAGTCTAATAACTGGTAAAATGTCTTCTGTCATTTGGTTTTGCTGCATATCAAGAGTGTGTGTCCTCACTCTACCTCTATTGGAAATCTGTTGCTGGTGAAATCCCCAATTCTTGCAGCTTGTTTTAATTGACACGGCTCTTTTTTCCTCTTACCCTAAAAAAAAAAGAAAAATAAAGAAAAAGTTTGTGGTTTATTTTAGCAGAATGACTTCCCACTGTGGTGAATAGCTGCACAGGCACTTGATTGTTCAGTAAAGCCCCTGGGATTTTAGCTGCCTCGACTTTTTTCCTAGGAAGGCATTGGCCTGATTCCCAAGGAGGTGTTCTGTTATCTCTGAAACTTTTCTTTGGGACTGAATGTGTGGATGAATAAGGCTTCTTTGGTGCCTCTGGCACCAAGTTAATTTTGCATTTTGTTGCAGAGTTGCATTGTGGTATGTCACTCCCCATTATATTATAATATGGCCAGATCAAGGAGTTAATGCTTTTTGTTTTGTCCATATTGAAGAGGAGAGAAGGAGATATTTTCTGTGGATTGAAATTAATACTAATTTTAACTGATAACACATTCTATTTCGTCAACATTTGAAGGTAAAAGTAATGTTGTCTTCAAGTTGTTTGGGGTCATATTCATGAAGTCTGTGTCCAGTCCTACTTCCTGAAGTGTTTCTCCTATGTTTTCTTTAAGAAGTTTTATTGTTTCAGGGTGTATATTTAATTCTTTAATCCATTTTGAGTTGACTTTAGTGTATGGTGAAAGGTATGGGTAGTTTCATTCTCCTGCATATTGATATCCAGTTCTCCCAGCACCATTTGCTAGAGAGGCAGTATCTTCCCCACTGTATAGGTTTGGTGCCTTTGTCAAAGATCAGATGGCTGTAGGTGTGTGGGTTGATTTCTGGATTCTCTATTCTTTTTTTTTTTTTTTTTTTCCTATATAGGGGATCTCAACCCTTGGCTTGGTGTTGTTAGCACCATGCTCAGCTAGTGAGCAAACCGGCCATCCCTATATAGGATCCGAACCCATGGCCTTGGTGTTATCAGCACCACACTCTACCGAGTGAGCCACAGGCCAGCCTTGGATTCTCTATTCTATTCCATTGATCAGTGTGTCTCTTTTTATATCAGTACCATACTGTTTTGGTTATTATAGCTTTGTAGTATAGTTTAAAGTCAGGTAGTGTTATGCCTCCAGCTTTATTGTTTTTGCTCAGCGTTGCTTTGGCCATGCATGGTCTTTTGTTATTCCATATAAATGT
>NW_007727769.1:340492-340833 GCF_000696425.1 Galeopterus variegatus | reverse complement strand
GGGTTTCAATTTCATTAAGTTCTGCTCTGATCTTAATGATTTCTTTCCGTCTGCTAACTTTCAATGCCTAGATGATCTGTCCAATATTGACAGTGGGGTGTTCAGGTCCGCTGCTATTATGGTATTGGTATTCCTTCTTTAGGTCTAATAGAGTTTGTTTTATAAATCTGGCTGCTCCAACATTGGGTGAAAATATACTTATGAACCAAACCCAGTACTCCCTTGAGAATTTCTTGTAAGGGTGGTTGTGTGATGGTGAACTCCCTCAGTTTTTGTTTGTCTGAGGAATATACTATTTGCCCTTCATTTTGGAAAGATAGCCTTGCAGGGTAGAGTATTCA
>NW_007727769.1:324511-339556 GCF_000696425.1 Galeopterus variegatus | reverse complement strand
TGGTGCGGCCGGTCTCAAAAAGGACAGAAAAAAAAGAAAAGAATTATCACTCAAAATTCCTTGTTAGTCATTTCAAGGGCTTCTTGTTCTATAGGATCTAGAGCTTGAGAGTTGTTACCCTTCGGTGGTGTACTTTCTTGATTTTTTGTATTTCTGGTATCTTTTCTTTGATGTTTATTCATTGTTTCAGGGGGTTTCACAGTCCACAGGTTTGACACTATTGTCTGACTAAGATGTTGCTGGGGTTGCCAATTTGGTATGGCTACCTCAGTGACTGCTCAGTTGGCCACTAGTGCCTTGCGTGTGTGGTTGCCTTGGGTCTTGGGCCTCTCTGGGGAGCCACCTCTCTGGTCACCTTGGACTCGGCCGGGCTGCTGGGATGTGTGCAGGCACCGCAGAGCGTGTGTTCTCTGCGGAGCTTCCCCTTCCCCTGCTGGATGTCTCCCTGCTCCGTGCACACTGGGCTGGGCTTGGGATGGAGCCAGGTGGCAGTAGTGAAGCCTACCTGCTGCTGGACTGTGCGGTGGTGGCCCCCCCACAGGGTGTGTTGTCTCTACGGAGCTTCTGCCTCCCCTGCTGGGCATCTCTCTGCTCCATACGCACTGGGCTGGGCTGCTGGATTGCGCAGCAGCGGTGTGGTCCCTGCGGAGTTCCTGTCTCCCCTGCCGGACGTCACCCTGCTCCATGTGCACTGGGAATGGAGCTGGCTGCCTGCGGTGAAGCCTACCTACTGGATCACGCAGTGGCAGCCCCACAGGGTGTGTGGTTTCTGTGGAGGCTCCGCCTCCCCTGCTGGATGTCTCCCCATTCTGTGTGCACTGGGCCAGGCTGGGAATGGAGCCGGGTGGCAGCGGTGAAGTCTATCTGTTGGATCATGCGACGGCAGCCCCACAGGGCATGTGGTCTCCGCGGAGCTTCTGCCTCCCCCATTGGACGTCTCCCCGTTCCGTAGGCACTTGATGTTATGTTTTTTGTTTGTTTGTTTTAAAGATGACCGGTAAGGGGATCTTAACCCTTGACTTGGTGTTGTCAGCACCACGCTCACCCAGTGAGCGAACCGGCCATCCCTATATGGGATCCGAACCCGGGGCCTTGGTGTTATCAGCACCGCACTCTCCTGAGTGAGCCACGGGCTGGCCCGATGTTATGTTTTAATAGTTGTAAATCGGTTGATTTGTGGGAGAGAGTGATGCTAGGGACTGTCTATTCTGCTATCTTGACCAGAAGTCCAGAAAACAAATGTTGACACAATAGATTTAACCCCAAATATATGAGAATGACATTAGAAGTAATGGACTAGGGCACTCAAACATTAAGAGGTCAAGGAAAAGAGGATCCAATGAGTTTCATGTTTGCAATAAAAATTAAAAGATAAAAACAGCAGCTCTTGGACCTTAATGGACCCTTTGACAATAACAACATCCCATAGGTCTCCAGCTTTTAGGAGAATGGCAACCAGTTCCACACGTGGATGTTATTACGTTTCATATTGTTATGCCAAATGGGATAAGAGCCAAACTTAGACACAGGATTTAGCAGCCATGGGGGATACTGCTAAAAAAGAAAACTTCTGGGTCTGGTGTGTCATGCCCTGCTTAACATGCTATCTTCTGTGATTTTTTACTATCTGGTCCCTGTCCTACCTTCTTCCCCAGCTACAGAGGAATTATCAAATACCCCCCCTACTTGAAGTTTCCAAGCAAGTGTTAGAACTTGACTACTGTAACAGTAAAGATCAACATCCACAAGCTGGGAAGCAACTAAATAACTGTCCTTAAGTATATACTACCTTCCTGAGTCCACCAGGTTGCCTAAAGGAAGAAAAGGAAACAGCCCTAATGATATTGTCAGTTTCTTATTAGTCACATATGTAAAATACAGTGTGCTCCTCCAAAAAATCTGGACTTGTGGGGATCCTTTTTTCAGCTTGCTGTATCTATAAGTTCATTAGGGACACCCTGAATTTTCAGTTGCTTTGGGCAGTGATAAAGACGAACTAATTTTTTGCTCCATAAATAGCTTTTTTAAAAGTTTAGCAGGTAGAATGTAAACCTTATGTGGGGTCATAACAATAATGACCATTTACTGCAAGCAAATACATACCAGGTACTAATCTAAGTGCCTCCCATATGTTAACTCATTTGCCTCCCACAACAACACTATTTTAAAGGTGAGGAAATGGAAGTTTAATGAAGTTAAACAACTTGCCCAAAGTCACCCAGCTATTAAGTTGAACCAAGATTTCAGCTCAGGTATCGTTCAAAGCAATGTTCTTAACCACCATGCTATCTCTTTCTTAATATTACCTTGAAACATATACAGGGAAACCACTAAGGTATACAGAACTATTTGTCAATTCTTATTAAGTATGAAAAAATAGAAAGAAAAAATTAAATTAAAAAATAAAAAGGAAAAAAATTCTTATTAATTTTGAATAGTCTGTTTTAATTCTGGAGAAAATCTAGAAACCTGATTGTTAACTGGCACAACATCTGCACCACAGAGAACTGTGTTTTAATATTAATTTCATTCAAAGTCACTTATCTTTGTATGTATCTGACTACTGAATGCTTCTGGAGGAAATTATAATGTCCAGCAGGCTGCTCTATATAAATTCCTGGTCACCAACTTCTACCAGATCCTGTTGATGCTACTGTGTTTTCTGTTGATCCTACTGTGATATTACTTTGTCCAAGATCCATTTCAAATCTTTTCCATTCTGTTCTGTAGTAGGCAGCTTCTACGACTACTTCTAATTATCATGCCTCCTACCATTTGTGCCACTGTGTCATTAGCTTCCTTTGAGTATGGGCTGCACCTGGTGACTTGCTTCTAAAACACAGTATATGGGAAAAGTGATGGGATATCACTTCTGAAACCAGGATATAAAAAGACTTTGGCTTCTGTCTTGCTCATCTTTTCTTACTTGCTCTCTCTGATGGAATCTGGCTATCATGCCCTGTGGAAAGCCTGACATGTAGGGAGGCCTTGTGGAAAACTGAAGTCCTCAGTGCAAGAGCCTGGGTAGGATCTGAATTCTGTCAAGAACCACTTGAGTGACTTGGAAGGAGATCCTCCCCCAATCAAGCCTTGAGATGACAGTAGCCCTAGCTGACATCTTGATTGGAGCCTTGTAGGAGACCCTGAAAACTCAGCAAAGTGACACCTAGATTACTGACCTACAGCAACTGTGAAATAATAATATTGTTTTAAGCCACTACATTTTGGGTTTTGTTTTTTTTTTTCTTTTCTCTTTTTTTTAATTTTAAAAAGATGACTGGTAAGGGGATCTTAACCCTTGACTTGGTGTTGTCAGCACCACACTCTCCCAAGTGAGCTAACCAGCCATACCTATACAGGGATCCGAACCCATGGCCTTGGTGTTATCAGCACCTCACCCTTCCAAGTGAGCACAGGCCGGCCCTAAGCCACTACATTTTGGGTAATTTGTTACACAGCCTTAGATTACAAGTATATTTTCCAATCTCAAACTTCTCCTCCCAACACGCACACCCCCTTCCTGTCCTAACTTTGCTTCCTGTCCTAACTTGGCCACCCATTTCATGGAGAAAATAGAGTCTTCAGTTAGATAGGAATTTCTTCAACTTCTTGAAAGCAAATCTACACTCCTAAAAGCATCTACTCTGTTAATCCCTCTCTTGCACAATTAGCATCTTTTCTTCTCGTATTTTTATCACCTTCCTCTGCTGGATCCTTCCCTATCAGCATTTAAATTGCCTAATTCTCAGGGCTGGTCAGTTAGTTCAGCTGGTTAGAGCAAGGTGCTGGTAAATTGCCTAATTCTGTCCCATCCAGAAACACAAAAAACTAAACCTGGCTTGACCCACCACCTTCTACAGGTAATTTTTTCTCTCCTCCCTCTTTTTTTGCTGTTGCTTTTTTGTTTGTTTGTTTGTTTTTGGCAGTTGGCCAGTAAGGGGATACGAACCCTTGTCTCCTCTGTCATTTTATTCTTTTCTTTTTGTTTTTAGTGGCTGGCATGAAACTGAACTCGTGACCTTGGTGTCACAAGGTTGCACTCTAACCAACTAAGCTAACTGGCCAGCCCTCCCTCATTTTCTAACGAGAGTTCTACAACTGCCACTCTAATTTCTTTTCCTAATTATGTCTTAACCTACTTGCCTATAGCCTCACCTCCCCTCTCCCAGCAATCTCCCCACCCAAGAACTCTACTAAATCTGTTCTTGCTCAGGCTTTCTACCAAAGACAGCCATGATGCTAAATATACCAAACCACTCCCAATCTTTATTTAGCTTCAGCACTTGGCAGCATTTGGCACTGCTGACCACACCCTCCCTTTTGAAACTCTACTTTCCTGGCTTTCTTCATGTCATACTCTTCTGGTTTTCTGCCTTCCTCCAACTGCTATACTCAGTCCTTTCAGTTTCTTCCTTTTCTACTCAATCCATAAACACTGATACTTTGCAGGGATGAGTTCCACACCCTCCTCCATTCTGACCCTATAGACCAGGAGTCCCAAAATCGAATACCTTAGGGACTAGGTAAGTAACAAAAATGAGTGATGTGAACTGAGTCTAAGACATTAGAAAGTAGTGAGGACTGCAGTGAACTGGATAGCTTAAATCCCAGATAGACAGGTGTTCTCCATTTGGTTCAACCCAAATGTATAGGAAAACAGCCCTTTAAACTGGAATTTCCAAAAAGCCTGTTTTTATGTGCAATTGCATCATCTTAAAAAATATTGCATGAATAATAATGATGATGATGATGATCAAAAAATAGCAGCAGACTAATTCAACCTACAAGCTGCTGCTAGTTTATCAGTCTTGCAGATTTTCCTTAAATAATCTCATCTACTCCCATGGCTTCAATATTCATTTTATGATGCAAATTTCCAAAACTCTATCCCTAAGGTTAGCTTTCATTCCTAAGCTATATAGAGGCACAAGTGCCCTTTGAAATCATCTCCACTTAGTTGTCTTCTTCAAATTATCCCTTTCATCCCCATCCTCCCATCTCAACCAGTTGTATTCCCTATTTTGGTAAATGGTACCAACAATTTACTAGCTCAAGCTAGAAATCTAGGAGCGACCCTTGACTGTTCCTTCTCCCTTGTCATGAATATATCTGGCAATTTAGTATCTGTGACATGCATTACAGTCAATGTTGATTCTATCTCTACATCCCATCCAGCTCTCTAATCTCATCTGCCACCATGGTTTTATCTACATTACTAACAGCCTCCCAACTGGTCTCTACTCCTTGCAGCTTTTCCCATTTAATCCATTCTCCATATTGGGCTAGAATTATCTCTTTCAAAAGTAAATCTTACCATATCACCACCCTGCTCGACCTTCAAGGCTTCCCCTCGCAATAATAAGAAAATCTAACAGCTTTAACACAGTTTACAAAGCCCTCGTGGGTCTGTCCCAGCAAGTTTCTTTCAATTCCTCGAATGCTATCATCTTGGTGCCTCTGGATGTGCACACTTGGACTTCATATGGCTTCATACAGGTCACTGGCTTTTCTTGACCCCTAGATTATTTTGTCCCTCACATGTAACACCCAGCAGTCAGCACCTAGGCAATTACTGTACAAAATGTACCTATTCTACCAGACTAAGATTCGGAAGGCAGAGACGACATGTACCCCGTTTACTGCTAAGATTTCCCAATCCCTTAAATAATGCCTTGCACAGCACTGACTCAATACATGTCTGTTGAATAAAGATTACATTCACCCATGCTTATACTTATCTGAATTCCTTCCTAATCCCCATTCTCAAACCCTTTGAGAGAAAAGAATAAGTGAATCTCAACCATTGCAATATCCTCAAAAAGTCTTTCTTTGGATGAATGAACGAGCCAGTCACGTGCGGCTGACTGTGGGTCACCGGCCTCTTTAAAGGGCGGGGGAGGTGTAGTAAGAGCACCATGTGTAAATAATTGCAAATCCATCCAGGTCCTGAGCCTAGCGAGCACGTGCTGCGGGCCATACGCGGCGAGGGCGGGCACTGGGAAGGAAGATCCCTGGTGGCCCGAACGTGCTCGCGCCCGTGGCTGGCGCGGCTCGCGCCGCGGCCGCCAGGGTATCCGACCGAGCGCACGTGCGCCAGCTGGACCCAAGCGGAGGGAGCGTCACGGCCCGCGCAGGCAAAATGGAGGGCGAGCAGCAGCTTAGGGGTAGGGAAAGGCCTGGGGCGAATCATGCCCTGGAAAGGAATAGCACGGAAGGCGAGACTTTAAGAGACAGAGAGGAGAGAGGGCGGACCACGAGCTAGGTAAGGCGGGCCGACCTAGGTCCTGGAAGAAGGTGGGCGGGGTGGGGGCGTGGCTAGAGGAGCCGCGGAATATAAGTGTACCGGGATGGGTTAGGAAACGTATTCTGCGCTCTGGGTAGGGATCGCCGGCACGTGGGGTCGGGCGGGGGAGGGTAGGAGTGGAAGGGCGGCGGTTTGGTTCTTTGCTCCCGGCACAGTTAGGCCCTACACAGGCACAGCCAGGCCCTGCACAGACCAAGCACCACCGCAGCCCTATTTTCCCTATTATCTATCGGTGAGCGCCGGATTCTCCTCGATAGGCTCCGCCCATCTGCTGAGGGGAGCGAGTGGGGGCGTGGCCCGACCTCTCCTTAGTCGGCGCTTGGAAGGCGTCTGCGTCATCCAGAGCCCGACGCGGTGACGCAGTACGTCGACGTAAGTGACGCGCAGGCCCGGGCCGCTCCTCCTTCCCTGAGTGAGAGCCGGGCCGGTTGGGGCGGGGGAAAAGAGGGAGGGCGGGGGAGGGAGAGGCGACCTGGGAGTCGTTGTGGGCCGCGGGCCGGACCGGGTCTTGGGGAGGCGGGAGCCCGGGCCGAGCGGAAGGGCTTGGCGGGCCGTTAGAGGGCCGTCGCTGCTGTCGGGTCTCCTCCCTTGCCGGACTTGTGCGCCCCGACGCCCGGAGCCTCCGGCGCTGTGCCCACCCCGCTCCAGCTCGCGTCTCCCGACTCCAATTAGGTCAGGCTTGGAGTCCCGCGGCCACGGCTCCGGCCCCTAATGCGCGGTGGCCGCTCGGCTCGCCTTTCTTTCTTCCCTCGCCTTCCTCTCCTCTTGCCTCACCCTCCCCCCTTCTTTTCACGTTGGTGGGGTTTTGGTTTTTTGTTGTTTTATGCTTTCGGGGTTTTGTTCTTCAGCCCAAGCTCATAGGTATACATTATCATGCTCCTCTTTTGTAGAGCAAACCGAGGGCCATGGAGGCCGAAGAAACGATGGAATGCCTTCAGGAGTTCCCTGAACATCATAAAATGATCCTGGACCGATTGAATGAACAGAGAGAACAGGACCGGTTTACTGACATCACCTTGATTGTCGACGGTGGGTAGGGCAGTGGGCAGAGGAGCGAATTTGTAGCTTAAGTTCTCTCCTCTTCCGCCACCCGCCTTTTTTTTTTTTTTTTTTTAAACTTACTGTATGGGCTCCCTACCAAAGTCTGCAGAGGGTGTGAACTGGGACCGGAGGGCACTTGTCAGTGTCACATAGACCACGCTGCAGAAGGCTGGTTGGCCAGTCATACTTCCCACATAGTCTAGTGTTCATTGCATTGTAACTTCTTGCAGCCTGTTGAACTTATCTCATGGCACACTTGACTGCAAGATGATGGCATTGGGAAAAGGGAGGATGTCTCGAAATGTTTGGTTAATAGCCTTCTGTTGGTAAGCCACTTTTAGGAGTCCCACACAGGAGTCATTTGGGAAGTGTTGATTCTTTTCTAGTTTCCCAAATGGTCTTGGAATGAGAGAGAGATTCCTTTGCAGCACCTGTACCCCCCTTTGGGAATCCCCAAAATAAAATGGGGTCTTTACCAATCTTGGGAGTTGTCATGATAATGGAGGCACACTCACTTTGGGTATCTTTTCTGTTTAATGAAAATAGGGTTCTCAAGCTATCTTTGACGAGGGGTCTTCAAAAAGTTTATGGAAAGATTCGTATTATTTTTTGTTTTTCCACGAGCTTTTTGAAGTACCCTTGTATTATATGTTTACCATATATTGAACTTCTAAACATTGTGCATGTTAAAATGTTTCCCATAGCAGACACATCCATCTTAGTGCTTACGCTATGGGTTTTTCTCCTCGCTTTCCAAATGATGTATGACCTTTTGGGTTGTCTTTATATTTAGCAGTTTGAACTGAGCAGGGTATGCCTCTCACTATTTAATTGAAAGTAATGGTAAGTGGTGAGAGGCTCCTTACCCAGTGTAAACTGGCCTTTATAAAACTGACTTAATAAGATCTTTGAAGTAAAGATTTGGCTTTGTTCTAATTGAGATTAAAATTTGCCAAGATAGCTGCCAAGAATATTTTGACATTAGTTCAATAATTCATATAGTTATATAATTATGAAAAAGATCTATTTTACCTTATCTATAGTTTTCCAGCCTATAGTTTTCCATTTGATTTTTGTGCATATGTATGATTATTTTTTCCCCCCCCAGGACACCATTTTAAGGCCCACAAGGCTGTTTTGGCTGCTTGCAGTAAGTTCTTCTACAAATTCTTTCAGGAGTTTACTCAGGAACCTTTGGTCGAGATAGAAGGTAAATGCTTGTTTTATTTATTTATTTATTTATTTTTTCCTTTTTGTCTTTTTTCGTGTCCGGCAACGGATCGCAACCCTCAGTGTTGCACCCGCACCTTGCTTAGCCAGTGAGCGGGAACCGGTCTGTATGTGGGATCCGAACCCTCGGCGGGAGCGCCACCGCGCTCCCAAGCGGCGCACTGTAGCAGTGCGCCACTGGGCCAGCCCCTGTAAATGCTTGTTTTAAATATAATACTTAGCAAACAAAATTGGTAAAGAAGTTTTAGATAGTTAATTATCAAAACACCATGGGAAATAGGGGTCAGTAGTTCCTGTTAGGTGATCATAAATGGTTCTTTTGACACCTGAGAATTCTTCCTTTAGTAAAGAGCTTGGTAGAATGATCTGCCAGGAAAAACTCTTGGATAAGAGTTTAGTTTATCTCTAAATGGAGCCTTTTCCAGTACTGAAACCAGTCGTCACTGTCTTTTGGAAACATGTACAAGGGGACTTCAAAAAGTTCCTGGAAAATGGAATTAAAAGATACTACGAATCTTTTCGTGAACAGTTTGAAGACCCCCTCATATTAGAAGTGAATTACCGTCTTTGTTCAGTGGGCTTATGCTTCAGACTCTTAGGGATGCTGCAGGTTACAGCAGAGGCCTCTGTACTAGCAGAAATAGTGATGTACTAGTAGAGGTACAGATGACATGCAGTGTGAAGCAGGCTGCCATAATGTGGAAAAGGCTAGGAAAGATGAACAAGTAGCATTCAGAGGAAATTCTAGTGGCTATAGAATGTCTGGGAAGGAAGGGATCATCGACTATGTATTACCTTGAGACAAAAAGTGATTTTTGTACTTGCTTGAGTTTTTTTTAGTAATAGCCTGCTAAGTACCAGGCATTGTGCTGTGTAGTTTATGTATATTATCTGAAACTTATAGCAATCTGTTGAAAAGTAAGTGGCATTATTTCCAATTCACACATCAGGGAACAGACTCCAAAGGTTACTTGCCCAAGGTTACCCAGCTAGCAAGGGATTCGGTTTGTGCTACTAATTACCATGTTTTTGTCTTCTGCTACTATGATACCTCCCCCAACACCATCAATCAAAATCCAGAACAGTAGGAAGTAAATATGTTTGCCTATATAAATACAGAATTTTCACTTCTTTCAAGGTTCTCATGTTTGGGTTTTGTATTTCTTTCACTGTGTACATATTCTTTGTTATGAATGTGTTGCCTAGAAACGCTATTCCCTTGGAAAACGTTGATGCCTAGGGGAGTAAAGAAAACAAAGAGTTAAGAATATCCTTTTATTTTGGCATATTCCAGTTTAGCATTACAGCTAATAAATGTGCAGCTGGATTAACTCTTTTAAAAAAAACAGCTTTATTGAAAGATAGTTATGTTATTAAATTATCTTTTGGTTATCTGTGATAGAGCACAGACATAATGGAAATCCACAAAACTTACTAAAGTGAGAATCTAGCTGCCTAGATGGAATTGGTTTCTACTACAAGGCAAGACTCTATTATTCATTCACCTGAGGCTTACTAAATGTGTGATCCCAGGCAGGTTACTTTACCTCAGTTGCATATTTGTTTTTTCATCTGAAAAGTGGGTTAATAGGCTTGTAATGATCAATTGAATAACATATGCAGAGTGCCTGGCACAGTGTTTGGTGCATTGTCAAAACTTAATAAATGGGGGCTGTTTATTATATTGAATATCTATTATATATCATATACTGTGCTAGACCCATGAGATGAAAAATTGATGGATAAGACATTTCTTAAAGAACTCGAACTTACAGTGGGTAAGCAACGGGTAAAGAAAGAAGTGCAAAAAGTTTTAGAGACTGTTACTATGGAGTAGTGTCACTGAGGGAGAATGGGTGATGTATTAGTCTACCTTAAAAAAATTTCAGAGGAGTTCACTTCTAAGCAGAATCTTAAAAAATAAGTGGCCCAGGCTGGAATGTTCATAGCTGATGGAGCAAGCAGCACTAACTACCTGGAGAAGTAGGGTCTTCTCTTCTGAAGACTAATCACCTTGGGCTTTTCTCTTGTACCTCTCAGTATTTCCGACCTGCTCTGTCCATTATAATATAGCACACACAAGCCTTCAGTATTTAAATTATAGACAGATAAGAAAGTAAAATGGAAAACACTTCATTTTATTTGGCCAGATTCAGGTATAAAGAATCATGTGGTTCAGTGTCTTCTTAAGTACTTAACTTTGGGATTACTGTACTGTATAGCAAGATCACCTGGCTATAGAGAAAGCCATAGGCATATAATTAGAAAACCTGAGTTTTAGTCTTGGCTTTACTGTTTGTCGGTTGTGTGACATTTGGTTCAGTGTCTTCTTAAGTACTTAACTTTGGGATTACTGTACTGTATAGCAAGATCACCTGGCTATAGAGAAAGCCATGGGCATATAATTAGAAAACCTGAGTTTTAGTCTTGGCTTTACTGTTTGTCGGTTGTGTGACATTGGACATTTTAACTTCCTTTTTTTTCCCATTTTTAAAATGTCAAATTATTTTGGATTATATGTCATGGACATTTTGAATATTATGTTACGAGACTGAGTGCTGTTAAAATTCTCTGGAGAATGCTTTTGTTTTGTTTTGATTTTGGTTTTGTTTTAGCAGGCAGTCAACCTGTTTAAGTTCTGACTGCCCTCTGTGGGCTTTGAATCCAATTCTAATTTTGTTTTCAAAAGCTTTGTAAGCGCTGTCCAGGCCCCAAGTGTGCTGCCCTGGGACCAGGGTGGTACTCCCTACCATAGTGCAGTTCTCAAAGTCTTTTCTATACTGCCTTAGATCAGCTCCACACATGTGCAGCTTGGTGGTAAGCTCAAGATCACATATATGGAGTTAGAGCACCTTTCTCCAGTTCCCTCTTCTCCATGATTTCCTCTGCTCTTGAGCTCCCAGGAGCTCCTTTTCATGGTTCTCTGACTAGAAAACTAGAGTTTTATCCTCTCTGTGCTATTTGTACACTTCCCACAGAGGGATCCATTTCTTGGACAAAGTCATGAGAAAAAAAAACCAACAGGAATTCTCTCCATACTCTTCAGATCATAGTCTCTTTCTTAGTTCCTTTGTCAGAGACAAGAACTTTCTCTTAAAACTTAGGTGGCAGCCACTAGCCACACGCGTGCAGCCTCAGAACTGGGGCTTCTCTTGAGGCTGAGCTGAGAGAGAAGAATTTCCCACTGCCCCCCACTATCGCTTTTCCTGGTTCTCTAGCCATGAAGAGTTTCTCTTGGATCTTTTTGTCTGTCTCTGTCCACTGCTCAGATGGAGAATTTGGGCTGTCTTCAAGTCTAAGCTTGGATATGTGAGGAAAAATAAAAATCAGGAAACACACTGCTGTTTGAGTTTTGATTTCTCTCCCCAATCTGCTTGCATCTGTTTACTTTTCAGAGTCCTGTACATTTGCTTTATGTATTCTCTTCAGGATCTTTAGTTATAATCTATGGACAAGAAAGGGTGGAGTGTGCTTTCTTCATCTTAGCTAGAAATAGAAAACCCTCCTATCTGTAAAATATGAATAATGACTTGTAGCAGTGCACATTAACTGTGCACTAGAAACATCAAGGGAGCTTTTACAAATACCAGCACCCAGGCTTTATCTCTAGATCAATTAAATAAGTCTTTCAGGAGTGGGATCCAGGCATCTGTATTTAAAGGTTATCTAGGTCCTTGCTATTCAAGGTGTGGTCTGAGGACTAGTGATACATGGAGATCATCTGGGAGCTTGCTAGAAATTTAGATTCAGGTTGCACCCTGACCTACTGAATCAGAAGAAGGTCCCCAGATGATTCCTGTGCACAGTAAAGTTTGAGCAGCACTGCATTAGGATGATTATTACAGTGTACAGTCAGTGTTGAGGACCACTGCCTTATAGGATTTTGTAAAAGCAAATAACAGGTATGTTAAAGATGCTTAAATTGTAATATGCTCTTTGAGTATAAACTCATTAGATGCAAGAGCTAGCGCTCTCCTGTTTTCTGGGTCCCTGGTAAAGTAAATTACCTTTAATTAGAACCACAGGTTCACCTTTGGCTTCAAATCAAAATTGTTGCCTTCAAAGCCAGTTGTATCCTAGCTTAGGTTTGTGACTTGGATTCATACCACGTAAAATCTTCACTCATTTATTTCCTTGTTCAGAACACACAGCCTTCTAACTTGAGCTTCCAGTTTTCTAAATTCATTCTTTTTCTACTTCTCCTAAAACCACAGATCTATAAGCACCTAGTTTCTCTCTAATAGCAACTCTACCATCCTGTCTAGAAGCTTTAGCCCCTGCTATCAAGGACAAAACATCCAAGTACATGTTCAGCTTTCTGAGTAGTTTTCTACTACTGTCAAAAAAACGTGATTTAACTTGGAGAATTAGAGCATCAGCCCCTTGAAAAGTGGCCTAAAGATATTTTCTCATTTAACAACCAGGACTATTGGGGGAATTCCCTAAGACTAGAGAAATGCCAGAATGCTGTCCTCTTTTGCTTCTTTCTAAGCATTGCTGTCAGGGAGAAGACTCAGGGTAAGGTGTTCATAGTAACATTTTCCTTAGATACTCCCTTAGAAAAATTATATTCTCCTGCATACTTCTATTAGGAAAGGAGTAGAGATTGATGAGAAAATTTTAACTCCTGAGATTTGTAGGTTACCAAACTAGTTGTGATGGAGAATAAAATATTTTCACAACTGTACATCATCTAGGACCAGATCATTTACCTGGGCAGGTGTTATCAGTTTGGTTGTTAGCTAATTAGTCAGGTCAGTAGTTCTTTTTTTCTTTGATAAATTTCTTTTCCTAACTTCAACCAAATTTTGTTTTCCTGAATGTTAATGGTCCAGGTTGTTAAATGAGAAAAATATCTTTAGGCCACTTTTCAAGTGGCTGATGCTCTAATTCTCCAAGTTATGTCACATTTTATTTTTTTTGACAGATTCTGTGTTAACATTACATGCATGTAGAGTTTGTTCCTAATAGAAGATCTCTTCAGAGATTGTTAATAGGCTATTTGGACCTGTCCAAGAAAGCACAGGAAGGGTACTATAATCCTAATATATTTGAGATTCTTGGTGATACTAACATTTTCTAGGTAAAATAGTGTAAATTCCTAACATATGAGTTCCCCTTCCCCCAAGGTTCAGCAAAGCCTTTCTGATAAAAATATTAATAAATCAAGATGTACATTGGGAGAATAAACAGTAATTCACCGAGTCTACCACCAGAAAATAACCCAAGTGGTCAGGATGAGAGTGGATGGGAAACAGAGAGATTTGGGGGACTTTAGAATTATGAATAAGAGATTATGGACCTGTAGTGAATATGACCATGGATATTCAAACATGGACCTGTAATAAATGAGACCATGGATATTGAAACTTTTCCAAGCAGGAAGGAAAAGGTCAAAATCTTTATCCTGTTATCATATTTTAAAATCTTTATTGTAGGAGTCAGGGCATCTGGGTTTAATCCTAGTCTTATCGGTTGGATAACTACACTTCATAGAGTTGTTATGAGATTAAATGAATTAATACTTGTGAAGTATTTAGAGCTGTGCCTGATTTATAGTAAGCATTATATGTGTGTATTAGATTAAAAATGAAAATATCATTCCACTTTGGAAAACATGTACACACTTTATTTTTTAGGAAATTCAAAAGACGAACATTTATTTCTAAACACAAACGGTTTCATTACAGCATATTAGTGGTTTATGTCAATGTGGGGTGTTTTTTTTTAATGATAATTGTTTTGGGGTTTTTTTTAACTTTTTACTATGAAAAACTTAATACATATACAGTAAATCTGGCTACAGCAATCAATAAGTCATGGCCAATCTTATTTGTACACCCCACCCACTTTCTGCCTTCCCCCTGGATTGTTTTGAGTAAATCCCAGTATCGCCCAGTATCGTAGCATTCATCTATATATATTTCAGTATGTGTCTCTAAAAGGTAAGAACTCCTTTAAAAGATGTAACTGCAGTATATAATCACATTTTGAAAATCAGTAATAATTGCTTAATATAATCAAATGCTGTGCATGTTTAAATTTTTCCAGTTGTGTCCCCCTCCTTCTTTCTTTCTTACAATTGATTGGTTTACATCAGGATGCAGACAAGTTCTGCTTGTTGCATTGGTTGCTACGTTAGCTGTCTCTTGTTTCTTTTAATCTATAGGTTTTCCATTCATCTAATTTTTACCCCGTAAAGTTTCCCAAGATCTGTATTTGCTGGCTCCAGCCCAATAGTGTCATTTAACATGTTCCATGGCCCGGCCTGTAGCTCATTCGGGAGAGTGAGGTGCTGATAACACCAAGGCCACGGGTTCGGACCCTGTATAGGGATGGCCGGTTGGCTCACTGGCTGAGCATGGTGCTGACAACACCAAGCCAAGAGTTAAGATCCCCTCACTGGTCATCTTTTTTTTTTTTTTTTTTTTTTTTTTTTTTTTTTTTTTTTTTTTTTTTTTTTTTTAAAA
>NW_007727769.1:316422-324167 GCF_000696425.1 Galeopterus variegatus | reverse complement strand
CCCCCCCCGGCCCGGCCGGTGGGCGGGAACCGGTCTGTATGTGGGATCCGAACTCTCAGACGGGAGCGCCGCCGCGCTTCCCAAGCAGTGCACTATCCAGTGCGCCACCAGGCCGGCCCTCACTGGTCATCTTTTAAAAAAAAAAAAAAAAATGTTCCACTGCCCCCTCCATTTCCTAATGATTGGTTGTTGGATCATGAAGCTTGATCTCACTCAGGTTAGATTTGGCTTAGAGGTACATATTCTTACTGCAGGAGGCCCATTATGTCTTAACTGTCTCTCTGTGACGTTAACAGACATTGATGATCGTTTGCTAGATCCATTATTTCAATAGGGGTTTGCAATATACCACATTCTAATTATTTTATTCTCTCTTTACTTACTAGCTGGAATATTTCAATAGACAAGAAATGTTCCTTCCTCAGATATTTATGGTTACCCTGAGGAATAATTCATATAGGAAAGATATGATAAATGCTTGACCCTTCCTGTAATTTACTTACTAGTTTTAGAAAAGTGAATTGTTTCCCTATCTTCCAAAGAGACTGAGAGTTTGCTTTTGTTTGCCATTGTTTTCATTGTATTTTGATTTTTATTTCTGGCAGCTGGCTGGTACAGGGATCCAAATACTTGACCTTGGTGTTACAAGGTGGCATCTAACCAGCTAACTGGCCAGCCCATTTATTTGTTTCGATTTTTTTTTCCTCCTGTGGCTGGTGTGGGGATCTGAACCCTTGACCTTGGTGTTGTAACACCGCTCTCTAACGATACACATTGTTTTTGGGAAGGTCTTTGTTGTCCTTTTAAACTTCTGGTCAAAACTCCTAAAAGGCAGTAAAATCTAATTGTCTTTCCCTCGGGCTCATATAATAAAGAATAACGTGGTCAAAAGACAGTAACAAAGTAGAAAAAAGATTTAGGGAACCAAATAAAATCAGCTTTTGATGAATCCAGTTATTTTTAGTTTGCTTATCTGGTAGAATGTAACTCAGTCATGTTACAGTATATTTTATGGTATTTCTCAATATTCAAATTGCTTTCATACATTTTGAAGATGAGTCTAGTAAGGCTAAGAGGTTTTGACTTGCCCCAGATCACATAGTTAATGGAAAACCTGGGACTAAAACTTGAAAGTTCTAACTCCCTGAATGGTATCCTTTTGTTACACAAATAGTGAGTGCTGCTTTAAATACCTAAGTGGCTATTCTACCAGTATTTTCACTATTGTCCTGACCACATTCAAGTGTATAAAGCGGATGGGGAAAACATAGATATCTTATGATTTGCAGTTGCACATATTGTGTGCAGTTTGGACTTGGGCATTTCTTAGTCTAAAAATCTGTGTTTAAAGTAATTTTCTCTTTGTTCTTCCTGTTAATAGCTTCTCATAGCCTTGCATTAGCAGATTGAAACAATACTACATAACACTGAAGGGCAGAAAAGCATATTATTACATAGTGTTACTTTACATTTTAAACACAAAACTTGTAAAGTTGGAATCTCAGAAGCTTAATTTTGAAAGTGACTTTAGCATTTATTTATTTATTACTGCTTTGTGTGCCTGAACTTTAAGAAGCACTGTTAGGTACTGTGAGGTGAGTATACAGATCAAAAGTCATTTCCCTCAGGTAACTTAGTCAAGAGCTGTCCATGAATTGTTATTATCAGAACAGATACAGAGGTGAGACTGGGAGAAGTGTTAAAGAAGCTTTCACTATTAAATCATGAGGAAATAGAAAGTCTGAGCAGACCTGTAACTACTATGGAGATTGAATCAGTTATCACAAACCTCCCAACAAAGAAAAGGACCAGATGGCTACAATGTTAATTTCAACCAAACATTTAAAGAAGAAATAACACCAGTTTTTCTCAAACTCTTCCAAAAACATTGAAGAGGAAGGAACACTTCCAAACTTATTTTATGAGGCTGGCATTACCCTGATACCAAAGCACAACACAAAGATACCCCCCAAAAAGAAAACTAGGCCAATATCCCCGATGAATAAATCCTCAACAAGATACTAGCAAACCAAATTCAGCAGTACCTTAAAAGGGTCATATATTATGACCAAGTGAGAGTTATCCCTGGGATGAAAGGATTGTTCAACATACAAAAATCAATTATTGTGGTATGCCATATTAACAGAATAAAGGATAAAATCACATGATCCTCTTGATAGATGAAGAAAACCTTTTGACAAAATTTAACACGATTTCTTGGTAAAAACTCTACCTCAACATAATAAAAGCCATATATTAAAAGCCCATAGCTAACATCGTACCCACAGTGAAAAACTGAAACCTTTTCCTCCTAAGATCAGGAACAAGACAAGGATGCCCACTCTTCCCACTTCTGTTCAACATAGTACTGGAAGTCCTTGTCAGAGAAATTAGGGAAGAAAAAGAATTAAAAGGTACCCAAATCAGAAAAGAAGAAATGTCTCCATTTGCAGATGACATGATGTTATATATAGAAAACTCTAAAGATTCCATAAAAGACTATTAAAACTAATAAACAAATTTAGCAAAGTTGCAGAATACAAAATCAATATACAAAAATCAATTGTGTTTTTATACACTAACAATGAACTATTTGAAAAGGAAATTAGGAAAACAGTCCCATTTACATTAGCACCAAAAATAATAAAATACCTAGGATATAATAAACTTAATTAAGGAGGTAAAAGACTTTTATACTGAAAAGTACAAAACATCAATGAACAAAATTAAAGAGACAAATGGAAAGACATCTCATAGTCACAGTTCGAAGACTCATTAAAATGTCCATACTTCTCAAAGCAATCTACAGATTCAGTACAAACCCTTTCAAAATCCCTGTGGCATTTTTTACAGAAATAGTAAAAGCAATTTTATAATTCGTATGGAACCACAAGAAAGAACAAAGTTGAGGCATCACACTTCCTGATTTCAAAATATGTTACAGAGCTACAGTAATCACAACAGTATGGGACTGGCATAGAGACAGACATATAGACCAGTGGAGTAGAATAGAGAGCCTAGAAATAAATCCACCTAAGGGCTGGCCTGTGGCTCACTCGGGAGAGTGTGGTGCTGACAACACCAAGGCCACAGGTTCAGATCCCTATATAGGGAAGGCCGGTTCACTCACTTGAGAGAGCATGGTGCTGACAACACCAAGTCAAGGGTTAAGATCCCTTTATCAGTCATCTTTAAAAAAAAAGAAAAGAAAAATCCACGTATATACAGTCAGCTCATCTTTGACAAGAGTGCCAAGAATAGACAATAGGGAAAGGTTAGTCTCTCCACCCAATTATATTGGGAAAACAGGAGGTCCACATGTGAAGGAATGAAATTGGACCCTTATTTTACACCGTATGCAAAAATCAGCTCAAAATGGATTAATAGATTAAAAACTTGAACATAAGATCTGAAACTGTAAACCTCCTAGAAGAAAACATGGCGGGAAAGCTTCACGACATTGGTTTTGCCAGTGATTTCATGGATATGACATAAAAAACACAGGCAACAAAAAAATAGACAAGTGAAATTTTATCAAACTAAAAATCTTCTGCATAGCAACGGAAACAACAGAATGAAAAGGTGTCCTATGGAATGGGAGAAGATATTTGCAAACCAAATATTTGGTAAGGGGTTAACTTTTACAACTCAGTAGGAAAAATTAATTGCCCGATTAAAAAGTGGGCTAAGAACTTGAGAAGATGTTTCTCCAAAGATGTACAAATGGCCAGCAGGTGTGTGAAAAAATGCTTAGTGTCACTAGTCATCAGGGAAATGCAAATCAAAACCACAATGAGATATACCTTACACCTGTCAGAATGGCTATTATCAAAAATAAAAAATAAGTGTTGGTGAGGATGTAGAGAAATTGCAACCCTTGCACAATGGTGGGAATGGGTGCGGCTACTATGAAAAACAGGATGGAGTTTCCTCAAAAAAATTTGAAGTGGAAGATACTGTATGATCCAAGAATTTAATTTCTGGGCATTTATCCAAAAGAACTGAAATCAGAATCTCAAAGAAATATTAGCACTCTTATGTTCATTGCAGCACTGTACACACGTAGCCAAGATGTGGAAACAACCTAGATGTCCTTCGACAGGTGACTGGATAAAGAAAATGTATATATAGACAGTATCCCATTTACGATGGTTTGACTTAGGATTTTTCAAATTTATTATGGTGTAAAAGCAGTACAAATTCAATGAAACTGTACTTCAAATTTCGATCTTTTCCTGGACTAGCAATATATGGTATGATACTCTCTCTTGATGCTGGGCAGCTGGCAGCAAGCCGCAGCTACCAGTCAGCCACAGTCATGCGGGTAAATGGCTGATAACCTACAGTGTATGTGTTGCCACATGATTTTGCCCAACGGTAGGCTAATGTTAGTGTTCTGAGCATCTTTAAAGCAGGCTAGGGTAAGCTATGATATTAAGAAGGTTAGATGTATTAAATGCATGTTTTATATTTTCAACATACGATGTATTTATTAGGATGTAACCCCATTGTAAGTCAAGGAGAATCTGTATATACAATGGAATATTATTCAGCCTTTAAAAAAGAAGGGAATTCTGCCATATGCAACAGTGTAGATGAACCTTGAGGGGATCATGTTAAGTGAAGTAAGCCAGTCACAGAAGAGACAGATATTACATGTTTCCATTTATATGAAGTATCTAAAATAGTTAAATTCATAGAATCAAAGTGGAATGGGGTTTACCAGGGGCTGTGGGTAGGGGAAATGGGCAGTTACTAATCAGTGGGCATAAAGTTTCAGTCAAGCAGGATGAATAAACTAGAGATCTGCTGTACAACATTGTACTTACAGTGAACAGTAATGTATTATACACATAAAAATGAATTAAGAGGGTAGATCTCACATTAGTTGTTCTTAAAGGTTTCATTGAAGATGTAGCATTAGAGTTAGGCCTTCAAGGATGGTAGGATTTTTATGACTAGAGATAAAGTGATTAAGCATGCAAGAAGGAGTGTAAGTGTTAATAAAAGGCAAGGAAGCTATTAGAAAGTGCAGGGTTTGTTTGAGAAATAGTGTGGGTTTGATGTTTAAAATTTGGAAACGTATTTTCTATTGAAAAATAATGTGAAGGGCCTTGAAATAGAGGCAGAAAGGTACTGAACTTTTATTTGCTAAGTTGTGGAAAGCCATTGAAGATTTTGATTTTTAGCTGACACAGCTGTAATCTACCTGGCAAGAAATGTAGCTTGTCTGACATGTAGCCAATTCATGTGTTTGAGTGATAGATCTCTCTGTTCTTTAAGAGACTTTGGAAGTCTTTAGGAAAGATCTTAAAGTAATTTGCCAGAATTATTGTTCTGTTAATGAGAATTGTGCCAGGAAATAATTTTATAAAATGACAAATACTGATCAAGTTCCAAGCACTGGGCTTTTTTTTTTTTTTTTTTTATACAAGATTTGAAGCATTGTGAATACATGCTAATACACATCTTCTTTACAGGTGTTAGTAAAATGGCCTTTCGTCATTTAATTGAGTTCACATATACAGCGAAATTAATGATACAAGGAGAAGAAGAAGCCAATGATGTGTGGAAAGCAGCAGAGTTTCTACAAATGCTAGAAGCCATCAAAGCCCTTGAAGTCAGGTAATTATTTTTTTAGTGAGGTGCTTATAGTCATATTTACTCTGTTAGTCAGTCATGTTTACCCCGTTAGTCAAGAGTTTATAGTATGTGTCATGCCATAAAAAACTGACATTTCGAAATTGAGTATTCAAGGATCTATAAAATTCTTCTGGGCACTGATTCTTCTTTTACTTGCATTTGCTTTCTTGTTCTTGCGTTAAAAGCAGTGCTAAGATTAAATAAAGTGGTGTCTTTGGTCTGCTATCTAATAAGGAGGTCTAGGCAGCTCTTTAAGGAGTCCTCTGGGTCCCTGTAAACTGTTTTGTTGGATTCTACTTGTTAGTTATTTGTACCAGTCCTTACTCTACAAAGGGTTTGGCTTGCAAAGAATTAACATAGTACTGATTAAAAATTAGTAAGGAAATAGGTGAAGATAAATAGGGCAGGTTGGGGTAAGGAGATAGTCAAGTTAGAAATATGGCCAAAATGCATTCTCTTTAAGTGTGTATACTTGCTAAATGAGCTAAATTTAGCTCTGAGTTCTGAAGTGCACCTAAAAGTGCAAAGAAAAAGAAAAAAAGTATTCAATTATATTACTCATTGTTAGGAGAACAAATCAGTTGCTAAGGTACCATTTCTGGTATTAAAACACAAAATTTCTCGTAGATGATATTAAGAAAACGTTAAAGGATATAATGAGTAAACACCTTGACATACTTACATAATGAATAGTAGCAATGTAATTTAAAGACTTAAGAACAAAAGCTCCACAGTCAGTCTTCCTGGGTTTAATATTCTAACTACTACTGTGTGGCCTTAATGAAGTTACTCAACCTCCTGTCTGCTCGTTATCCTTGTCTATCAAATGGGGGTAATAATAGTGCTTTCTACATAGGATTATTTGTGAGGTTAAGTGAATTAATGCATACAAAGTGCTTAAACATGGTGCCTGGCACATAGTACTCTATATGTGAACTACTGTTACTGTCTCCTGAAACTGTTTTTTTTTGATGACCCTCAATATAGTCCATTGGTGTGACACCAAAGAAAAGATTGGTAAAATTAGTTTCACATGGGAGCAAAGTTATGTACTGCAGCTCATTGGTGTGCTTTAGTCAAAAGATAAAATTTAAGATAACTCTAAGAAATAATTTAGCTGGAATCATACGTAAATACTATTTCTTTTAATTAGTTCGACAATTCAAGATTAAACTTTTCCGACAAGAGCTTGGTGTTTATATATTCTCTGATACCTAGCATATAGCAGGTGTTCAGTAAACCTTTGTGAATGGGTAGTAGATGGATGCAGTCATGTCAGTCAAAACCAGATCAGTAAAAACAAAACAAAAAGCCCACCAGATCAGTACTCTCCTGCAGAGAGAGCTTGACATGGGTAGCAAAATAGTAGAGTGTGCTGAGTATATACCTGATCAGGCAATCCCTTCTCAAAATGAAGGCAGACCAAGGGGAATATATTTGGATGGTGCAGTATCAGATTTGTGGTTAAATCTTGCATGAGAGAGAACTTTCTGAAAAAAGTATGTGTGGCCCCTTTTGCTGCTCATGGTAGTGAGTAGTATCTCACTGTGGAGAAAGTTCTTGGCAGTAGAACAATGAAATGTACATTCTGTAACCACTGCCTACATTGGATTTGGGAGACATTTAATTGCATTCACGTTTATAGTCATTAGGAGATGAAGGTAAAAATGACAATACAATTGTTTTCGTAGGCCTATAGAATCCTTTTAGAAGACTTATTATTATAAGAGTGGGATCCCTATATTGCAACCATCAATGATTTTCAGTATAAATACAGGAACAAATTGAGTTGTTGCTTGAACCAGATAGTCATGCAGTGTGCTCTGAAGAGTTCCTTTGAAAGCAGGAAGATAGCAGTATTACACAGTGGCTGTTTATAATAATACAATGCCTGGGCTTCTACAGGCATTTCTATTGACTTTTTCCTGTAAATGAGCTATACGTACTGTTTCATTGCATGTGCTAAGTTTTTTGTTAAATAATATGCCAATGCTGGTAGTTAGGAACCCCCCCCCCCAAGCCCCCCCCCCCCCCCCCCCCCCCCCCCCCCCCCCCCCCCCCCCCCCCCCCCCCCCCCCCCCCCACCCCCCCCCCCCCCCCCC